>NC_143483.1:9723510-10023510 GCF_027475165.1 Benincasa hispida
TCCTAGATGCCAATGATCAAATATTTCTCTTAGAATTTTGTGTTGTTGATTCTGAGAATGACCGTTCATGGCAGTGGTTTATGATCCATTTAAAAAAATTATTGGGAATCAGAATGATGTTTTGATCGTCTCTAATAGGCACAAGAGTATAGTAAAAGCAGTTGAGTAGATATAGCCTAACATATTCCATTGTATGTGTATCATGCATTTATTACGGAATATAAAGCCTCGATATAAGGAGAAGCTCATAGATTCCAGATTTATTTCATGTGCAAAAGCTTTCGATATTGTTGATTTTGAAGTTCTAATGCAATTGTTGGATTTGAGTGCATGAGGCATGCAAGATAAGTTACAAATTATTGGTTTTGAAAAATGGTATTATGCCTTATGCCCTTGTAGGAGGTATAACATAATGATGATGAACATGTCTGAAAGTCTAAATTTTGCCATTTTGAATGCTAGGAATCTACCAATTACTTTGATGCTTGATGTTTTAAGGATGATTATGCAATGATGGTTCTATGATAGGAGGAATGAAGCATAATACCAAGTGACTGAGTTTACCAAAGAAGCAGAGAACCATTTAAGGGAACAAATTGCTCAAGGCAAATCGATACAGGTAAGTATATTTTGTATATACTCTAGTACATATCAGATATACATAATAATATTTTTTTAATTGAATTTGCAGGTTTTTCCAGTGAATAACATTCAATATCAAGTGATAGATGGAACCATTCAACATGATGTGCACCTTGCCTTCTTGTAGTTGTAGCTACAGGATGTGAGATATTTTGCAGATTTCGTGCCCTCATGCATGTGCTATGTTGAGTAAGAAGCACTTATCAATTAAGAATTATGTTTTACCATACCATCCTAATACGAATCTTTCTTCAATATACAAAGACTTGATCCATCCGGTAGGTGATCCACGTGGTTGGAACATACCTGAAGAAGTAAGATTTGGAGGTGAGTGCTAGTCAATGGTTAATACTTCATAAAGCACCTTAGCATTTTCGTTTTACCTTCTAATGTCAAGCGTCCAGTTGGTAGACCAAAGAAGTTGAGAATCCCTTCTCAGATGGAGTTTAAAAAGAGTGTGAAATGTGGTCGTTGTGAAAGAGTTTGGCACAATCGGAGGTTGTGTAAATATAAAATTCCGCAGTAGAAGTTCGTGTAAATATCAAACTCCGCAGTAGAAGTTTTGTTGTTTTTTGAAGCTCAAATCGTTTAGCGCTTACGCTCATCATGTAACGCTATCGTCTAGCACTTATGTTGATCGTGTAGCACCATCGCCTATCGTGTAACGCCATTATCTATCCTGTAGTGCTATCGTCTAGTGCATCATTTCACATTGTTTAGTACCGCACGTAGCTACACAATCTTCCGCGCGCGCCACTCCAACGCCCAGCGCCCACGCTCGCGTACACTTGATACTGTCGGTGCATGCTAACCTCTAAGATTTGGTTGCCGCATGCCTTGTCCACGCATAGCTTTTCTTCTCTTGGCCACACTTGGCTTCCTTAAATGCTCAACTAACCTCTCAAATGAGTAAGGCCAACGTCCTTGACTCAACTTCAAAGCTTAGCACAAGGCCAACACATGGGCAAACACTTATCCAATTTTTTTTCTAACTTCCAACGCATGGATTACATTTAGCCAATTTTCTAGCATCACCTAAGAGTCGAGCTTTCAAACTTAAACTTTTCTTCTAACTTTTCACCCTTTTCCCTACAATTAAACATTAATTCTCACATTAGCCTACTCACCATACTGGTCTCAGTAGGGAACATACTCAAGTAGAGAAATTAGGGCTCAGGGTTCACATTTACCTCCCCTTAAGAAAATTTCATCCTCGACATTCTGCTACAAGTCTGTCAATTAAACACCTGCGGATACTTGTTTTTCATTTGTTCCTCAGCTTCCCATGTAACTTCTTCAGTTTTATGGTTTCTCCATAGTACCTTTACTAAAGGTATTTTCTTGTTCCTCAAGACTTGCTCTTTTCTATCAAGAATCTCCACTGGTTCCTCTTCGTATGACAAATTTTCTTTCAACTGCACTGGTTGCTCAGGTAACACATGGGTAGGATCTGGCACATACTTTCTTAGCATTGCCACATGAAACACATCATGGATACGAGATAACTCTGGAGGTAATTCTAACCTGTAAGCCATTGGGCCAACTCGTTCTATTATCTTGTAAGATCCAATGTATCTCGGGTTTAACTTCCCTTTCCTACCAAACCTAAGTATTCCTTTCCACGGAGACAACTTAAGAAATACTTTATCACCAACTTCGAATTCCAATTCTCTTCTCCCTTTATCTGCATAACTCTTTTGTCTTTCTCGAGCTATTTTAATATTTTCTCTTATAATCTTAACACTGTCTGACATCTGCTGAACAAGTTCTGGGCCTAATAATTTCCTTTCGCCCGCTTCATTCCAACATACCGGAGTTCTACATGGTCTCCCGTATAAAGCCTCATACGGTGCCATTCTGATACTCGAATGATAACTATTGTTATACGCAAATTCGATCAACGATAGATGCGTATCCCAACTACCCTTGAACTATAATACACATGCCCTTAGCATATCCTATAGTGTCTGAATCGTTCGCTTAGACTGACCATCCGTCTGTAGATGAAAAGATGTACTGAAATATAGCTTAGTACCCACAACTTTCTACAAGTTAGGCTAGAACTTCAATGTAAACCTAGAATCTCAGTCTAATACAATCGAAACTGGGGCTCCAAACTAACTTACTGTCAACATATAGCTTAGCTAACTGGTCTTGGGTAAAAGTAACCTTAACAGTTTTTTTTGTCAATCTATCAACAATTACCCATATACCATCATAGCTCGCTGGTGTCCTGGGTAAAAAATAAGAAATCCATCGTAACATGCTCCCATTTCCACTCTGGTACTGGGAGTGGATTAAGCAATCCTGCTGGCCTCTGTCGTTCAGGTTAACTTGATGACACACTAAACATTTGTCAACTTACTCTGTTATTTCTCTTTTCATACCAGGCCACCAGTACGACTTCTTTAATGTTTTATACATCTTTGTACTGTCTAAATGCATAACATAAGCTGAACTATGTGCCTCTTTCAGAATAACCTACTTAAGTGCTAAGGTATTAGGTACACATATTCTACCTTCCTTCAGTAGCACTTTATCTGCTCTTAACTGATAGTCCGTTCTCAGACCTTTACTTTCTTCTTCAACTAACTTCTGGAGATTAACATCTCTTAACTATTCACATAGAATATCATCTACGAGAGTAGGACGTACTTGAAACAAAGCTATCAAACCTCTTGTCTGATTAACTGATAATGTCGCTTTAGTACTATACAACTTATGTATCAGTACACCTCTTACTGAACAGATAGTAGCTCTGGTTGATTCGATCCTTCTACTTAGAGCATCAGCCACCACATTTGCTTTACCTAGGTGATAATCACTTGTACAGTCATAATCTTTGACCAACTCGATCCATCTTTTCTGTATTAAGTTTAGCTCTTTGTGATCAAAGATATATTTTAGACTCTTATGATTAGTGAATATATAACAACGTCCACCAAACAAGTAATGTCTCCACAACTTTAGAGCCAACACAACTGCTGCTAACTCTAAACCGTGTGTAGGGTAGTTACATTCATGCTTCTTTAACTGACGAGAAGCATAGGCCACTACCCTTCCTTTCTGCATCAACACACATCCTAATCCTTGTCAAGACGCATCACAATAAACCTCAAACTCTTTACCTGGTCTAGGTAAAGTTAGAAGTGGTGCTGTTACTAACCTCTGTTTCAACTCTTGGAAATTATGCTCGCATTCTAGAGACCACTCAAACTTTGCATCTTTTCTGGTTAGGTTTTTCAATGGTAGAGCTATCTTAGAAAATCCCTCCACGAATCTCCTGTAATAACTTGCTACACCCAGAAAACTGCGTACCTCTGTTACAGTCATGGGTCGTTCCCAGTTAACTATTGCTTATGTCTTTTGGGAATCTACACTGACTCTGTCTGCCGAAACTATATGCCCAAGAAATACAACTTGATTTAACCAAAAATCACACTTACTAAACTTGGCATATAACTTCTTTTCTTTTAGCATTCGCAACACTAACCTTAAATGTTCCTTGTGCTTCTCTGCACTACTGGAATATACTAATATATCATCTATGAAAACTATCACAAACTGGTCCAGTTAAGGATGAAATATCTTGTTCATCAAGTTCATAAATACCGCAGGAGCATTCGTCAAACCAAACAACATTACTAGGAACTCATAATGTCCATACTTGGTCCTGAAAGCAATCTTTGGAACATATGTTTCCTCCACCTTCAACTGATGGTAACCTGATCTCAAATCTATCTTAGAGAACATAGTAGTTCCCTTTAACTTATCGAAGAGATCATCTATACGAGACAATGGGTAATTATTCTTAATTGTCATCTTATTCAACTATCTATAGTCTATACATAATCTGAAAGTACCGTCTTTCTTCTTGACAAACAAGATCGACGCTCCCCAAGACGACACATTGGGTCTGATGTACCCCTTATCAACAAATTCCTGTAACCGAACTTTCAACTCCTTTAATTTTGTTGATGCCATTCTGTATGGTGCCTGGGATATAGGTGTTGTACTTAGAACTAACTCAATAGTAAACTCAACTTCCCCGTCAGATGGTAAACCTGGTAACTTTTTAGGGAACACGTCTAAGAATTCTTGTACCACAAGTACATCTTCAGGTTTTGGCTTCCTATCTTGTGAAACCGCCACATAGGCTAAATAAGCTTCACCTCCCTTACTCAACAGCTTCCTAGCCTTCACTGTTGATATTAAACTTCTTAGAAGTATTCTTTTACTTCCTACCATTATCTCTTATTCACCTGGCTTCCTAAATACTATCTCTTTCTTAAAACAATCCACAGTGACATAATGTTTACTTAGGAAATCCATGCCTAAGATAACATCAAACTCTAGCAACTGTGGTGGAATCAAGTCAAACCATAAACTCTAATTCCCAATAACTATTTCAAAATTCCTGTAATACTCATGCACAACTAGAGTATCTTCTACAGGCATAGAAATAAACAAGTCCTCGTTCATACGCTCAAGCACTCTATCTATATGCAATGCAAACATGCTAGATATGAATGAGTGCATAGCACCAGGTTCAAATAACACATAAGTAGACTGATTACATAAAGTTATCGTACCAGTTACGACATCTAGAGACTCGTTCGCTTTCTGGTGTGTCACATCGTATACTCTACCCTGTTGTTGCTAGTGTTGCTGGGGTCGTTTTGCTACCCCTTTCTGCTTAGTTGCACTGGATCTCTCACCTCTGGCTCAGGTGCTCTAGGTTAGTCTACAACGTAGGTAACTTCTCTTTGTTCATTCTATGCTCCATGAACTAGTTGGGGATAATCTTTCTTGAAGTTTCCTGCTTGTCCGCACTGGAAACAAACATTTTTGTTGCCATAACATACTCCTGCATGGCGTTTACCATAGTTTGCACATAGTGGCTTTCTTCCTGTACTAGCTACTGACTCGCTAGTATGACCTGCTACCGATCTACTTTTCGGTTCAGCTGCAGGTCTTGACCTTTTTCGACTCAAGCTATAACGACTCAAGTTCAAGAGGGGTACATGAATGAACCGATATCACATCCGAATGAAAGGGATCCTGAGGACATGAATGTATGGTTAAAAAAGGCTTAAAAGAATTGAAAGTTACTACCTATACCAACAAAATGCACCTTCTTTTTCAGTGGCTCAATCTTAGAAACTCCAAAGTTAAACGTGCTTAGCTTTGAGCAATCCTATGTTGGGTGATCTTCTGGTAATTTTCCTAGGATGTGGTGAGTAAGGACAAAGCATGCTGAAAGGACCCGTGTTGGTTTGTGGAGACAACTTTCACTACTAAAAAGCATTCAAAAGGAAGGATGACGTAGCCAGGTCGCAGGGGATGCAAGAGAATGTCAGGGCTATCAGGGGTCGAATCCGGATTCCGAATCCTGGTCTGAATCTTGGGCCCAAGGCATTACACAAACCCTGTGGCTCACGCCTCCATGGCTCCTCATACCTATCTGTCTAGAGAACGAGGATCTAAAACTCTTACCGCTCGTCTCTACTGGAGTCTTGTGCTACTCTGTACCGGTCTGTAGTATGTCTAGTTAACCTAAGAAACTCATCCCTCTTTGCTTCTCTAAAAGCACTAGGATAGTATTTATCCTCAAATACTTTTCTAAACTCAGGCCAAGACATAGCTTTTGAATTGCTTCTCCTGGCCTCTTTCACTTTCCACCATTTCTCACCCCCTTTCTGCAGCAAGAACGCCGCTAACTCGACCTTATGATCCTCAAGGTATCTCATAACACTAAAGCATTTCGCAATCAAGTCCAACTAGACCTCAGCATTTTCTGGATCTGTGGCTCCATCGAACGTTGTGGCCCCTAAAGCTTTCAGCCTCTCGACATCGAATTTTTTCTTTAGATTTGTCTAAATCGATCCTACACTCGCCATCAATCTCTAGGCGATTCTATCAAATACTCAATCCTTCTTCTAGCGATCCGCTCTTACTCATGGGATACTCGACTCATTTTTAGAAGTCGTCTCTTGCCCTACTGGGTCTCTAACTCTCTTCCCCTTCAAATCTAGGTCTTGTCTAACTTTAGGGCCTCGGGTCAACATTCCTCTCCTCTGTCTGCTTGCTCAGCCTGCCACTTTTCCTCGGCATCTTTGCCTAATTACTAAATATGAATGCTTTGTGTATTTAAACACATAAATAGTTTTTCAGTAAACTTTCATACATGGCATGCGTTTGAAAACATAACTCATAGTTTTCTTGAAAACTATTTTGTAAAACTAGCTAGCATGAGAATAATCTTTCTTAAAACATGGTTTCTTTAAAACACTATAAATATTTAGTCACTCACAACTTTTAGGATTACTCCTCAAAGATTGATATGCTTCTAACACTGGTTTCAATCCTGTGGACACAAAAGCATATATTTAGCTATTAGCATTGATCTCCTATATGAGACTAACTCTGAAATAAGCCTTATGTTTAGCCTTCACCTTGGGGAGCGTCGGTCTTTTTTGTCTCTTGTTGTGCGTCCAACTCATCACACAAACGCATCTCACTTGTGCAACCAACACTTGCTCTAAGTGTTCCTTCAGTTGCATATGGTCATCCACAAAGGTTGCTATGCGTCCAAGCCTTCAACACAAGCCTTCCTCAACCCACAAAACAAGTCAAACACATTGACGTGCTCAGCTCTTAATCTGTCCGAGCGCCTACTTTGAGCTACCAACTTACTCAACCCAAACAGCTGCCTGCTTGTTCATAAAATTCCAGATTCGGCTTACTGAATTAATAACTCGAATTTTAGAGCTCATCTCAAGAAACTTGTTTAGAATCATTTTAGGAAGCTTATCTTAAAATTTCAGCTTCCAAATTTTCGTGGTTCGTCCTGGAGCCTCAATTCTTCATCAATGGCTCGGATTCACCCGTGAACTGAACCTCTTGTCACTTTTTCCTTTCTCCGGCCTTATTCCGATGAGGCCTTCTTTTGGCAGCATCACCTCTAAAACTAGACTCTCAGAGCTTTCTACCAACATAAAGATCTTTTAATTTGCACGAAGGAATTGATCAAAGTGAGCTTTTGAAGTTCAGCCTCCCTTTTTATACTACTTTCCACCGCTTACCATTAAAGCCTAGCATGACACCTTCAGTTTAAATAGAGTTAAATCCAGTGTTTAGGACAGTTGTTGCCCTTAATCGATGGTTAAAACTGATCAACACATGCTTCAATCGTTTAGCTGACTACCCATCATTTAACTCATCGTTTAGTGATTCTCTCGCTGTCGCTTATCACCCAACGATCTCGCTGTCGCTCATTGTCTAGCACATAGCCTATTGCATAGCTCTCATTGCCGCTCATCGTGTAACACTAACACCTATCGTCTAACGTATCACGCCCATCATCTAGCACTCACGCCTATCATGCAGCGCCATCGTCTAGCGTATCACGCCCATCATCTAGTGCTCACGCCCATTGTGTAGTGCTTATGCTGATCGTGTAGCACCATCGCCTATCGTGTAATACCATCATCTATCGTGTAACGCTATCGTCTAGTGCATCATTTCTCATTATTTAGCACCGCATGTAGCTACAAGATCATCTGCGCGCCCCACTCCAATGCCCAGCGTCCACGCTCACGCACACTTGATGTTGTCGCATGCATGTAACCTCTCAAGACTTGGTTGCCGCATGCCTTGTCCAAGCATAGATTTTCTTCTCTCGGCCACACTTGGCTTCCTTAAATGCTCAACTAACCTCTCAAATGAGAAAGCCGACGCCCTTGGCTCAACTTCAACGCTTAGCACAAGGCCAACGCATGGGTAAACACTTCCAACGCATGGGCTACACTTAGCCAATTTTCTAGCATCACCCAAGAGTCGAGCTTTCAAACTTAAACTTTTCTTCTAACTTTTCACCCTTTTCTCTGCAATTAAACATTAATTCTCACATTAACTACTCACCATACTGGTCTCGGTAAGGAACATACTCAAGTAGAGAAATTAGGGCTCAGGATTCACAGATTTGTATGGGTGAGAGTGGCAAGATCGCCAACTCAACAACCCTACCATTTTGAGGATTCGTCTGATTAGGGAGTTGGGAACACAGCTACACAAGATAAAATTCACTCCTTCCCCGAGGCAGGGGTAAGTAGATAAATTGCTCCCTTAAGGGTTGATTCCGGATCTTGAACAATGTGGTGCCACACCCTCTCTTGGTCTGAGAGAGGTTTAGTCATAGTTGGACTATGATCTACTATTCATTAGAGGGATCAGTAGTACTTAAGGAGTTAGATGTAACTTTAGGGGCAAAACGATAATTTAGCCTAGCTGTACTTACGAGCAATTTGTGAAGGGTTATCGTACTATTGATTGGTTATATCCAATGGACACAGAAATATATCTGTAGTGCAAAGAGTGCAGCTATCGGTCTTTAGTAGAGTGCCCGAAAGTTAACGGATGGTGAATAGTTTAATTAAAGAGTTTAACTAATTATTCATGTACCGTTGATGCTTCAAGCTACAAGTCCATGGGATCCCCTTGGTAGCTCAATAGGATTAATTAAGAATTTATTTTTGGATTAATTTAAATTGTTCAAATTAATAGAAGGATTTAATTATATATAATATAATTAAGTTGTTTCAATTATATGTGATATAGTTATTATAATGTATTTTATACATTATAGTTTAATGAGAGGAAATAAATATTTGAATGAGATTCAAATATAGTTTTTATGAATTAGATTCATAGTTGTTAAATTTAATATAAATGTGATTTATATTAAATGTCATATAAAAGAGAAAAGAAACTATAGCTTATATTGTATGTGATATAATATTAAAACTATAGATTATAGGTTATATTTGATATAACATATAATTTAATATATATATAATATGATAAGTTAGTTACCATATTTATATTTATATTTATTATTATTTTAATAATAAGGGAGGAAATTACAACTTTCTTCCCCTCCTTTTCTCGCCACTCATGTAAGTGGGTGGTGGTTATATTTGGCATATAGAAAAGAAAAGGTTTCTTCTTCTTTTTTGGCCATATAATCATTTGGTGATACATAGAGAAAAGACAGAATTGTTCTATGTGTGTGAATTGAATTTTGTTGGTGAACATTTTTCAATTCCTTTTTCCTCTCCACAAAATTCCCTTAAATGAAAAATAGGCAGAGCCCACCACTCCTAGGTTCTCACCTTGAGAATACCGAGGAAACCTTTGTGGTCATGTTCGAACTTGTTTGAATTTTTCCTTGGAGAAAGTTTTCAAGTGGTCCGTGTTCTGTACGAGGGAAATCTTGAAGAAAGGTCTTCAAAGGTAAGGTTCCTAAAGCCCTTTCTTTGCCATGCTGTAATTTATAAATAAATGCTTATCTTATTTCTTGTTTATTGTAAAATTTATATTCAATAAAAAATGATTTTTGATCGATCTTGCTTCCGCTCAAGGTTTTCTTCTCAAAGAGTTCCTACAAATACATAGTCCAGGAATGTGTTGTGATGTTTGATGTGTAATTTCAAATATGGGGCTGAATTTTTTCAACTTATTAGAGGTCAATCAAAGATCGACGTATCAATTGTTATAAGATAGAGGTATCAATTGTATCTTTTGACTAAGAAGATAGTGGATTGAATTTTTCACTAGTTTCTTGTCTGAACTAAAAAACGATTAATATTTTTTAATCCACGCTCAAATTCTACCATGATTGTGGAGCCCAAATAACCAAAAAGAAAAAAAAGAACAAAGCCTTGGAACTTAAATAACCCAAAGGGGTTTCTACACAAAAGGCATTAAAATGAGGTCCATATTATACTAATGTTACACTCTCATATATATATACATACATATATATATATACATCCATACATACATATATATATATACATCCATATATATATATACATCCATACATACATATATATAGACACACACACACACACATATATATAGACATACATATATATATATATATATATATACACATACAGACATACATATATATATATATACACACATACAGACATACATATATATATATATATACAGACAGACATATATATATATATACTAAAAACGGTTCAGCTGCCACATTAGTATTTAATTTTTTTTCAAAATGTTCCTATTTCTAATGAATTTTCACCGACGTCTTTTCAATTTTCCCCCACCTCCTTCTAGTTTCTCTCCCCACCTTCCACTTCTTTTCAATCGAAAGGGTTCCAAGGATCGACAACAAGAGTTCTGACTTCTCTATTTGGTGATCAACGATCAACGGCAAAGGCCACTGGACTGTAAGCAAACGTTGGACAAAATTTATCAACGGCAAACAAAATGTAGGCGAACGTTGGACGGAATCCAATGGTAGACAGAGGGGTCCCTTCTTCTACATTCAACAACCAACGATCAACGATAAAGGCCACCAAAATATCAACGACGAATGGACTGTAGGCGAACGAACTATAGGAGGATAGTGTTTATCTTCAATATTCGGCGATCGTTCTTCTTCATTCTTCTTCTTTTGGCTACGAACATATAATCAACGACCAACGACGGTGACTATACCTTCTGCAATTGATGGAAAAATTGAAAAATTCATAGTATTGCCCTAATACCTACTGCAATCAACGTCCAAATTGGAGAAGGTATACCCCTTTATGATACTACTATAGACAAAACTACCCCTCTATGATACTACTATAGACAAAACTATGTACTAGTATTTATTGAAAAATGTACATTGTAGAACTTGATGACTGATTTATTTGTGATTCATGAATAGAGGACTAATGTACTGGTGTTTATTGATAATAAACTGCATGAATAGAAGATTATTGATAATAAATTGCATAGACAAAAGGTTTTTATTGATTTTATTCCTTTGACCTTTATTGAAAAAGCTACACTAGGGAACATCTATATTTTCCATAAACGACTAGTAAATTAGGTACTGGTGTCTATTGATAATAAATTGCATAAACTGGAGTTTATTGATAATAAACTAATAGACAAGAGGTGTTTTTCTTGATTATATTCCTCTGGTATTTATTGAAGAAGGTACAGTTAGTTTATTGATAAGAAACTGCATAAACTAAGGCTTATTTATAATAAATTGCATAGCGATAAATTTTTTATCATAAAACTGTTCTGAACTTTATTTTGCTATATACTATCTTATATAAGTTTTAGTATAACTCTACATAGACAAGAGGTGTTTTTTTCTTGATCATATTCATGTGATGTTTATTGAATAATGTACACTTAGTTTATTGATAAGAAACTGCATAAATTGAGGTTTATTTATAATAATCTGTATAGCGATAAACTTTTTATCATAGGATTGTTCTGAACTTTAATTGCTATATACTATCTTGTATAAGTCTTAGTATAATTTTTCTGATGCTTATTTGCTATATACTATATAGTTGTTTATTTTCCATATATAGAGGAATAGATGAATATGTACAAATGTTTAATTCTATAAAACATATTCTAATATATAAACGAAATGATATGTATACCATAAATTATTCCCAATATGATACACAATGTCTACATGACTTACTTCCAATAACTACAGGGAAATGGTACGTACTAAATTTTCATGTCAAACTTTAAATAAAAGGAGAAGTGATAGACTTTTGGCATCTACCAAAAGAATGGACTCCAAGGTGAAACTACAAAAAAAATATTGTACTCAATATTTCATCAGATGATGTAAGTATGTTATTAATATATATTGGTTTATGTACCATTTCCTAGAAGAAATTATTCTTCATTATTTATCATATTGGATGAAGAAAAAATATCTCAACACAAGGAAGGAGAAAAGCAAACATCTTCAAACCTTTTCGACCAACTATTAGGAAACATGACAGATGACTTTATACCATTGAGAGTCGTACTACCCGAAGAAGAAATTGAGGAAGAAGATGATATGGAAACGGTTGGGACACAAATTGTTCCATATGGATACTCTTTTGAGGTATATATCATTGACCAAATTATAAGATTATTATGTTTCATTGAATTTAATGCAGTACTCTTTCTATGTGAAATACATGTAGAGGGAAATTCCTAAAAGAAACGCTGTTGAGGAACCATCTATTGAGTCTGAAGATGAAACAATTGATGAGGTAACGTGATAAAATCGAAAATATTTTGTTGTCTATTATATATATTAAGATGGAATATAAAGAAAAAACTATGAACTTATAAAATTTGTTTCAGGAGATTAAGTGTGAACACCCTGAGACGGATAGGGTAACATAACATTTATTCAATAAAGTTATTATTGAATTTGTAAATTACACTTATAAAGAATAAACTAAAATCTATGGCTATTATATGAATACTTGAACTTTATATGGAGACATAAAATGAATCAAGTTCGAGAAAATAACCAAAACGATCTATAGTATATGAATAAGGTTAGGTACCTTATTCTAGTAACACTATCAGTTGCGGCCCACTCTATAGTTATTAAAATTTGTTGTAAGGTACTACAAACGAAGTGATCCTGATTAGCTCATGTATTGACATGAGGAGTGAGGACGTCCTATGCAATGAGTTTGCATAAGATCAGACTAAGAAATAAGTCACTCTTACTTTATAATCTTGTTTACTATTTAAGACTGACTATTTCGCATAGATGACCTAAGTAACTCGACCTTAATCCTGAGCTAACTATGAAGTCCTGTTTAATCGGAATTATCCTTAGATTTGCATAGGTGAGGGTTGGCTTAACAGCGTCGGCTCAATAAGTCTCCCATTTCAGGGGTAAGACTAGGGGCATAAGGTGCAAGATGGAATTCACGCCTACCCGATTTAGGGATAGAAGAAGGTTGTTCTCTTAAGTACTAAACCCATGTCTTGAACAAGGGGCCCCACCCTCTCATTGGCTCGAGAGGGATCCGGTTTAGTGATTGGATCACAAACCAATTATTCATTAAAGGATCAGTGGAATTTAAGGAGCAAGACATAATTTCGGGGGTAAAACAACATTTGACCCAACCGTTATTACGGACAACCTGTGAAGGGTCGACTTACGTTTAAATCAAGTGGACAAAAATATATCCATAGTGAGGATAGTGCAACTATCGAGCTATAGTGGTGTGACTCGGTAGTTAACGAATATTGATTAATTTGGTCTAAAGAGTTTTAGTCAATTAATCTCTAATCGTTGGAGCTCATGATCTATAAGTCCATAAGGTCCCTCTACTAGCTCGTAAAACATGAACAATTGAGTGAATTTGAAATGATTTCAATTTGAAGTATTCAAATTGAACTTAGGATTTTCAATTTGAAGTGTTCAAATTGCAATTAGGGTTTGTATAATTATATTCGATATAATTAACGTTTAATTTATTAAAATTAAACGAAATTGGAGAGTTTATAATATTTAAATATTAATTACATGAATAGGATTCATGTTTAAAGTTAGGTGTGTGATTAATTTAATATTTGATATTAAATTGTTATTTAATTAATTAAAATCAAGTTAATTTTCATTTTTATTTTAATTTCAAAAATTGAAATATTGTTTTGATTTTAACTAAATGAAAAAATGGAAATTGAATCCTTAGTGGATTTTCTACAATTTGTGAAGTAGGAGGTGGATTAACCTCCTTAATTCCACCTAGGCCATTAAATTTATCCAATTGAGGTGTCAATTGGGTTGGTATTCAGTGCTTGCATATAAATATCACATAAAAACTCTCAGATTATCATATTGAAATAGATAATTTGAGAGTTTTTATGTGATATTTACATGCAAGCGTTTCTTCTACTTCAATGGATAAAATTCAGCCTTCTCTTCTACTTCAATGTTATGTTACCCCATCCATCTCGGGCGTTCACACTTAATCTCCTGAAACAAATTATATAAGTTCATAGTTTTTTCCTTATATTCCATCTTAATGTATATAATAGACAACATAATATTTTTTATTTTATAACGTTACCTCATCAATTGTTTCATCTTCAGACTCAGTAGATGATTCTCCAACAGCATTTCTTCTAGGAATTTCTCTCTTACATGTATTTCACATAGAAAGGGTACTGCATTAAATTCAACGAAACCTAATAATCTTGTAATTTTGTCAATGATATATATCTCAAAAGAATATCCATATGGAACAATTTGTGTCGCAACCGTTTCCATATCATCTTCTTCAATTTCTTCTAGTACGACTCTCAATGGTATAAAGTCATCTGTCATGTTTCCTAATAGTTGGTCGAAAAAGTTTGAAGATGTTTGCTTTTCTCCTTCCTTGTGTTGAGGTATTTGTTCCATCCTATAAGATAAATAATGAAGAATAATTTATTATAGAAAATTGTATAGACAAATATATATCAGTAACATACTTACATCATCTGATGAAATATTGAGTACAACATTTTTTGTAGTTTTCACCTTGGAGCCCATTCTTCTAGTAGATGC
Organism: Benincasa hispida; assembly: GCF_027475165.1. Lineage (NCBI taxonomy): Eukaryota > Viridiplantae > Streptophyta > Magnoliopsida > Cucurbitales > Cucurbitaceae > Benincasa > Benincasa hispida. The sequence continues at coordinate 9,738,563 of NC_143483.1, forward strand.
TAAAAGTCTATCACTTCTCCTTTTGTTTGAAGTTTGGCATGAAAATTTAGCACATATCATTTCTCTGTAGTTATTGAAAGTAAGTAATGTACACATTGTGTATCATATTGGGGATAATTTATGGTGTACATATCATTTCGTTTATATATTAGAATATGTTTTATGGAATTAAACATCTGTACATATTCATCCATTCCTCTGTATATGGAAAATAAACTACTATATAGTATATAGCAAACAAGCATCAGAACGGTTATACTAAGACTTATATAAGATAGTATATAACAACTAAAGTTCAGAATAGTCATATGATAAAAAGTTTCGCTATGCGGATTATTATAAATAAACCTCAGTTTATGCAGTTTTATCAATAAACTAAGTATACATTATTCAATCAACATCATATGAATATATTCAAGAAAAACACCTCTTGTCTATATAGAGTTATACTAAGATATAAAATAATATATAGCAAAATAAAGTTCAAAACAGTTCTATGATAAAAAGTTTATCGCTATGCAGTTTATTATAAATAAACCTCAGTTTATGTAATTTCTTACCAATAAACTAAGTGTACCTTCTTCAATAAACACCAGAGGAATATAATCAAGAAGAACAACTCTTGTCTATTAGTTTATTATCAATAAACTCCAGTTTATGCAGTTTATTATCAATAGACACGAGTACCTAATTTACTAGTTGTTTATGGCAAATATAGATGTTCCCTAGTGTACCTTTTTCAATAAAGGTCAAAGGAATAGAATCAATAAAAACCTTTTGTCTATGCAATTTATTATCAATAATCTTATGTTCATGTAGTTTATTATCAATAAACACTAGTACATAGTCTTCTATTCATGAATCACAAATAAATCAGTCATCAAATTCCACAATGTACCTTTTTCAATAAATATTAGTACATAGTTTTGTCTATAGTTGTATCATAGAGGGGTATACCTTCTCCAATTTGGACGTTGATTGCAGTAGGTATTAGGGCAATACTATGAATTTTTCAATTTTGCCATCAATTGCAGTAGGTATAGTCGTCGTCGTTGGCCATCGATTATATGCTCGTAGCCAGAAGAAAAAGAACGGTCGTTGAATATTGTAAAAAAAAACCTTGTCCACCTACAATCCATTCGCCTACTATTCGCCGTTGATCTTTCGTCCAACGTTTGCCTACAGTCTGTTCGTTGTTGATATTCTGATGGCCTTTGTTATTGATCGTTGGTTGCCAAATGAAGAAGGAACCTAGGCTTGCCGTTGAAATTCCTTCCAACGTTCACCTATAGTTTGTTCGTCGTTGATAAATTTCGTCCAATGTTCGCTTACAGTCCAATGGCCTTTATCGTTGATCGTTGGTCACCGAACGGAGAAGTCAGAACCCTTGTCGTCGATCATTGGAACCATGTCGATTGAAAAGAGGTGGGAGGTGGAAGGAGGTAGAGGAAAATTGAAGAGATGTGGGTGAAAATTCATTGGAAATAGGAACATTTTGGAAAAAAAAAAAAAAAGAAGATTAAATACTAATGTGGTAGCTGAACCGTTGTCTAATATATATATATATATATGAGTGTAACATTGGTGTAATATAGACCCCATTTTGAGGCCTTTTATGTAGAAACACCTTTGAACCCCTTTGAGTTATTTGAGTTCCAAGGCTTTGTTCTTTTTTCCTTCCTTTTTCTGGTTATTTGGGCTCCCCAATCATGGTAGAATTGAGCGTGGATTAAAAAATATTAATCGTTTTTTTAGTTCAAACAAGATACTAGTAAGATACCATTGATACCCTATCTTTCAACAATTGATACGTCGATCTTTGACTGACCTCGAATAAGTTGAAAAAATTCAGCCCCATATTTGAAATTACACATCGAACAACACAACACATTCCTGGACTATCTATTCACATCTAATGCCTACAATGATTTTTGATCTCCGAAAATTTATGGGTTCCTCTTTTACTTCCTCTGTCCTAGTGTCACAAACAAAATGATTAAACTCGTGCGTCTGGATTTTCAGGTCTCGATCCAGGTCAAGGTTCCCACGATCAAATACTTGCCTGGAAGTTCCCCGGCCGATGGCGCAAGATATGTAATTTTCTTCCTGTCATCCACAAACCCGTTGTTAGATTCAAAAGAAGCTATATAGTTTCAGACATTTACATATGTTTTTAACCAAATCGTTGGCTCATTGTTTAGTTCAAACCTTTGGATGTCGATGTCAGTAATATAAACAAATCCAGCAACATTGCTGCACCCAGAAAAGGAAATGAATTATTAACTTGTAAAGGAAGAGTTGCATTACAATTTGTCTCCATGCTTTAACCTTAACTTCAACTTTGTTTCTTCACTTTTAAAAGTTTCATTATCATATCCTTACGCTTTGGCTAAAGCTCTTCAAGCAAACAGCCCCACCATTCTGAGGAGTGGTAGTAAAGTAATCCAATGTGGAAAGTTACTTGTAGATGTAACATATGAACTAATCCGACGTTTTGTTTTAGTGAAATAGAGATCAATATGAATTTGAATCAGGTCTCAACACATTATTTTAGTGCATAACCAATGATGACTGTTGGATTTCTGCTACTCTTTTTGGAGTTCAGTCACAATTAAAGCATGGCAAGGTCACTTATCAGTAAAATATAATAAAAGGAATCTAATATCTGGTAAGCTGTCATTATCGTTAAAGGGAAGGAAAGGGATGATGATGAAACTTTAAAAAAGATAAGAGACTAAAAATGTAATTTAAATTAAGAAAAGGAAAGCGATATTCCAAAAGAGATCACCTTGAGATAATTTCTTCAGGTTCTTTTGCAAATGAAACAGCAAGAACCAAATGAAGCAAATCCCGATTAATGTTGACAGGCACTAATCGTGTGGGGTCTGCAGCAGGTTCTGCACCAATAGGCAGAGCTGAACGAGGGGCCTGCGGGCCACCTCCAATGCGATAAATGAAAAGATCGCTGAAGTTTGCAATGTTTGAGTGTGGTGAGAGATCATTTGCAGGCCCATAAAAATATTCCTGCAAATACCACAACAGTTGATGATAGTCTTGTCAGTTTCAAAATGAAACAAGACTACAAGAGGTGTACCATGACAAAAAATTAAATTGAATTGTATTATGTGGGTCGGACAAATTTCATCAAGACTGAGGAAGTCAATTCTGTTGTCATCATCATTTGAAAATGTCAGAATAGGAGAATGATAGAATGAAACCAATCATCCACCATTTTTACTGCTCGCTTACCCTTATTCTGTAACTCCTGGCTTTCTGACGAAATTTAGCATTTCGGGATACAACACCACCAGACTTTTGAAGTTTCACAACATCTACATTAGGCTTGTTTTTTAGTACATCTTTGAGCATGCTCCAAAGTTTCTCCTGCAAAACAGTAGAAAATGAAAAAAAAAATTACAGTAAATTATTCCAAAAACTACTGGTGAGTATATTGTTAGGTACCTAGGTAATTAGTATGGGTTTAAGGATATGAGTAATTAGAGAGGAAGTTAGTTACTAAGTAAGGTTATAAATAGAGGGATGCTAAGTGGGAGAAGGGGCATTAGTTGAGTAATCTAGGACTTGAGTTGGTATGCTCAAGAGGGGTTTCCAAGTACCATAAACTTGGATTATCTTGTAGTTCCTTCTATAATTCTCGATACAATTCAGATCTTGATTCTTGTTGGTAAGTATCCCAACATATATGCTTCAAGAGGTTGGGTTTTCTTTGATATTTATCAAAAGAAGAATAGAAGGATTAAAGGTTAATTTGAAGAGACGGAGAAAATTTGAAGTACGGATACAGTATTTACTGAAATGGAGCAAGTATACGCAGTTTATTTTCACTGAAATGGAGCAAGTATACGCAGTTTATTTTTACTGAAATGGAGCAAGTATACGCAGTTTATCTACTTTTTCTAGTTTGAACTGTGGGTGCCCGGTGCATTTCTATTCTGCAGATCATTTAAATTTAGAGAGTATATCATATACATTTGATTGAACTTTTCTGAATCAATCACAACTGTACTACATTTCCTTCTTTCTAACATTTGATACTGAGAGATTAGAATGCTCACTATAAGAAAAACAAATTTCTAGTTCATAGGTAAATTAACCAATGAATGAATGAAAACACAACAATGTGCCTGAAGAGATCGCAGCAAGTTCCAATTTCCAGATAAAGCAAGTTTACGAATCAAGAAAAACACAAAAAGTAGCAGCTTACCTGACCCAAAACCAAGACAACATTCGCATTGAGTGTATCAATTGCATGTAGAAGCAGCTGCAGCAAGACAATATACAGGAACGATACATAAGCAATAGTGGTAAACGGTAATTGCAATTAGCAAACAGAATTTGTAATAAAAAATTGAAGCTTCAGTACCTCATAGCCTACACCCTCGATCCATCCCATTGTGTTGATAACCATACCGGCAGCTCGAGACTCTGCATTGCCAGTAAATTGTCTCTCCAGTACTTGGGCAAGCTCCTTCACAAGCACTTTGTACAGATCAACATTATTGCTGTTAAAGAACCTCAAACTTAGGGCATTGGAACATATTAAAATTATCAAAATTTGCAGTATAGTGTATCTTTGGATCAAGAAGAATAAATACAGAAACTTAACTCAGAAAGTTTATTTACCTTGGAGTAGTATGTCCATAAAAGTAAACTAGTGGCATTTCGAGCGGGATACCTTCCACAGGATCAATGGGCAACTCAATGGGGGTAGCAGCAATGCATCCAGGAATTGTTATAGATCCCTGGCCAATATCCAAGTCCACAAATGTAGGCTTCCAACCCTGCTTTGCAGCCCAACTAAGAAGCATCCTTGACAAGGTGCTCTTTCCCGAATCGGTAGGCCCCACAACAATTACCCTTGGACCCTAATAAACCAAAAACAGTATACTAATATCAATAAGCAGGCAATCCTATCAGAACAAAAACTAGCTGAGTCAAGCAATTTAATTGGAAAGGAAAAGAACCTGAGTAGAACCAGAGTCATCAGACGATGATGCTCTAGCACGGCTTCTTCGCGCTTCAAGTATAGCATGAACATTCACATAACCAATCATGGGTGTCTATAAACAAACAATAGAGAACTGAATCTTAGCCATTGAAAAAAGATTTGGTAGTACAGAGAAGACCATCTCCGCCATATACTTAAATAATATACGCAATCTGTAGCTGCTACAAACCAGCGAAATTCATACCTCATCTGCCGTATAATCAGTTTCAGTCGCACCATCCATTTCAAGTGTGGCTCCATACCAAGTGAAGACCTTTAACATCAAACTCAAAACTTTAAAATAATGGAAGATCAAAGCAGAACCACCCTCTTGCTCTTACATAAATACAATTTTCAAACTAAAAAGCATGCTTGTGAAATGATTAACCGAGAAAGACGATAACTTATAGGAAATAAATGAAATTTAGTTCTAAGACTTTAATAAATCATATTGGGAACAGCAAAGCCTAGTTCGTTAAAGCTTACGGCAATTTTCAGCCTTGGTGGCAAAGTGAGCCATATTTCAGGAGGAAGCTCAGTGCCGAAGATCTCAGCATTACCAGAAAGCAGCCGTAGACGAAGAGGCGAGTCGTTTCCAACTTCAATCCTGAGCTCGCTCTCTCTATCCAGTTTGACCTGTCTGATAGACGAAGTCGAAGCTGAACCAGCCACAATGGCCGGACCACCATACGCCATGCCACACCCAATACAAGCTAGATCAACTTATTTCAAATGGTGACCTTCTGGTTTGCACTCACTGAGACTATAAATAGCGCCTCTGTGCCTCCGAAAATGACACAAAACGATCGAGTTGTACGAGGCGTCACTGGTTCATTGAATTAATTGACTATAATTAAAGAAAATGGTTGGCGGGTTTAGGGGTTTTAATCCCCCAATAAATTAAGCAGTCAATACAAGAATAAATGGAAACAAAATCGATTACAGACTCGAAAAATTGGCATTCATTGCCTTATTGCATACATTAACATAAGTTCAAACTGTAAATTCGAAGCGGGAAAGTTTAGAGAATTATTTCGCAAGGCAGAAAGAAGACTAATCTCAGAATTTAGAATTAGAATGGACGTCATTCGCTCATATTGCTAGTAATAATGATGGTTTCAAAGAAACGAAGAGACATTTAATTGCAGATTAATACTGTTTGTTCACCTGAAGATAAAATTCTGGGTGGATTCTGACTTTGGCTTTGCCACAAAATCAGAGATAAAGAGAGAGGAAGAGTGAGAGAGGCGATGGGCGGAGGGAGTGAGTTTGGAAGGGCGAGCTCGCGACGGGAGATGGAGATTGAGGACTGAGGGAGATTGAACGGCAACTGCGCGACGGCGTCCGACGATGTAAATGGAGAGTCGGAGACACAGGTGCTGAGAATTGAATTGAGAATAAAGGGCGTACTTTATTACTTACTAGTTACTACTAGTTGGGATTTTACTAAATATCAATAATATTTTAATGGAGAGTTATTAATAAATACTGGTTTTTTTCTTTTTTTCTTTTTTTTGGGTAATAAATAGTGGTTTTTTTTTACGTCAATAATTCATTCTCAACTCTAGATGATTAATAACCCACTCCAAAAATAAACAAAATCACTTGCATCAAAGCATTCTACTGCATTTTATTGAGTATTAACATTAGGAATTGTCATGTCTACCATGTTTATCGCGAACTTCATTTTTCTCACGCTTTGTTGTGCTTTCACTAGACATGCTGTCACGGGGCGGAAGCGTGGTATGCATGTATTATAAGTTGGACCCAAATTTTCCCCAAAGCACCTACTGAAGCTCACAAATCGTAGTGTGGGTTGCAGTGCTTGGCTTATGTTTAAGAGGGAGAGGAGAAGGCACACTTTGTTGTAGAAATTGAACTTTATTATCAAATACGGTAAAAATCACAATACACATTCAAGGAGCACTCTTACTTACAAAACCGTACTATTGGAGAGTTATGGAGAGATTACTTGCAACTTCCCTCCTTTTTAGCTTCACACTAAGCACGTGAGGTTTTCTCACAATACTCACGCAACGCACACCTCCCGGTGGTTTGCTACATGTTTCATATTCCTATGTCGCATGATTAAGTATGTGATACTATAGCAATCTCACTAAGTGATGCAATGAAGATTAAGGATGCTAAGTAAATGAAGATGGAGATGGAATCGAAGGAAATATAGAAATGCATTTATCACAAAATGTATTAATTTCTTAAGCCAAAATGTAATACAATACAATATAAGAAAAGAAGAGAAAATGAAAGGATCAACTAGAAGCAATGTCTTACTCCCAGCAGATGTGTGTCAAGGCTGCTAGTGATGCCATGAAAGGGCAGTGGAGCTGACTCTCTCGAGATCTAACTCCGGCGAAGGCTACGGTCATCACTCGGAATGGATGAAGGAGATAAGGAACTCTCAAGCTTTCTTCTAACGCTTTGGTCTGGATCACAAGGATCCGCTCTAAGGCGAGCCTCAAGCGAAAGACCTTGGATTCTCCGAAATTATGCTCAACGGCTTCAATTTATATAGCTTGATCGCCGACAGCATTAATGGACCTACTCGGATTTTGACATTTGCGGCATGATGGTCCTTTTTTGAATCTCTGTTGCTAACGACGTGGTAGGTGAAATGTCAACATCATCTTTTGATTTTTTCGAGATATGCGTTAATGTTTCCATTCCACCAACCTTGTGTTCATCCCACTATTATGGTCATCATCATGTAGTCGCAATGTTGCAATGGCCGCATTCGCTTGATTACCGTAACTTCTCCACGATGACCGCAATCGCTTGACAATCGCGACTCCTATACGATGGACGCATGCAGTTGATTATCACAACACCCATGCGATGAACGTATGCATTCGCCTTTGTGATGGAGAAATTCTCCGCATGCGGTCGTCTTTGCGAGAGCCCGACTTCCGTGTATGCATACGCTTCCTGCGTTAGCTACAAAGATAGATAATTGAACGCATAATAACACATAATAGTGGGTTAGCCGAGATTCCTAATGTTGAACGAGGCAAACTCATTTTCTCATGAATTCCTAACATATTTACCACATATTCTACTTAACAACCCTCATAATTTTAAATAAAAGGCCTAAGATGTTGTGCATTTTTGTATGTCATCACTACACAAGATGGAATTCACTCATTCCCCGAAGCAGGGGTAAGTAGATAGATTGCTCCCTTAAGGGCTCATTTCGGGGCTTGAATAATGTGGCGTCACACACTTTCTCATGGCCTGAAAGGTATTCACTCATAGTAAGACTATGATATATTGTTCATTAGAGGAATCAGTGATACTTAAGGAGTTAAATTTAACTACAGGGGCAAAACAGTAAATTGGCCCAGTTGTACTTACGAGCGATAATGTGAAGGGTTATCGTACTGTTGATTGGTTATACCCAATGGACATAGAAATATATCTGTAGTGAGAAGAGTACAGTTGTCAGTCTTTAGTGGAGTGTTTGACGGTTAATGGATGGTGAATATCGTGATTAAAGAGTTTAATTAGTTATGCACGTACCGTTGGAGTTCAAGCTACAAGTCCATAAGGTCCCCTCCATAGCTCAATGGATTCAAGTTGAGAATAAGTTTTTGGGTTAGTTTGAAGTGTTCAAATTAACAAGAGAGAATTTGATTATATATGATATAATTAAATTGGTCCAATTATATGTGATATAATTGATTTGATGTATAAGAGACATTAATTGGAGGAATTTGATATAAATATGATTTATATCAAATAAAGGAGAAAAAAACTATGGTTTAAATATTACATATGATGTGATATTAAAACTATAGGTTATAAATATCATATGATAAGGTGGTTATTATATTTATTTATAATAAAAAAATTATGAGATAATTGTTTAGTTGGTTATTTAATTTCTTCTTTAACCGTGTAAGTGGGAGGTTATTTTTAGTTTTGAATAACTGAAGGATAAAATGAAAAGAGTTTTCATTTTATGAAAAAAAAAATCGCTTCATTAATTGCTTCACTAATCGTTTACTCACGAGAGACTAAACAATCTAGCGAGAGACTAAACGATCTAGCGAGAGACTAAGCGATCGTGTAAACGATTGAGCGAGAGACTAAACAATCAAGCAAGATTTGCTAGACGATTGGCTAGACGATTCTCACGAGTGTGAGAGATTACTAAATGATCAATTACATTCAGTCTATGCGATAGACGAAACTTTTCTCCTACTTACTTGATCATGTAGTTCGATCATTTTCTTCCTCTTTCCCTCTACCAAATTCACACAGAGCCCACACCTCCTAGATTCTCACTCTGAGAATACCAAGGTTGCCGAGTGGTTGTGTCGAGGGGCTGCTATTCGTGGATCAGATAGTTCGTGATTGCTAGACGATTGGCTGGATGATTGCTCACGAGAGCGAGATATTCTTGGTGTAGGAAGGTACCGATACGCAGTGGAAGAAACCAGGATCCATAAGCACTCTAATTCATTAATTTTGGCAGAAAAGAAAACATGCTTTGACAGAAATAAATGGGTTTAATGACATACCTTTGAAAAACTTCCTCTAAGCTTTGATTCAGCTGCAAATCTCCACAGAATCTTGTTGTAGACCACCCCAAGATCTTCCTACTATCCTCTTGGAGCTCAAGATTGAGTAGTGAGACTCAAAATAAGTTAGAATTAAGGAAATTTGGAGAAGCTCACATCAGCAACCAAGTATAAGAACACCCTTCTTCTCTCAAATTTTTCTCAAAATTTTGTTTGGTATAAACACTCCAAATCACTTCAAAACACTCCAAATTCTTCAATATATTGTAGACATTCATGCAAAGAAGTTTGATGCATGAGATGCAGCTCATGCTTGGAGTTAATGAAGAATTAATGTGGGTTGTTGGTGAGCTAGTAGAAGAAGACAATGGAAAAATTATTTTCCAATTTTTGTGTTTATCTTTTTCTTTTTCAATTTTATCTAAATTGATTTCATAAATCAATTTTATTTAATAAAACTGAATATAATATTAATTTTACAAAATTAATTTCATAAATTAATTTTCTTTAATAAAAATAATAAATAATTATTTAAACAATTTAAATAATTCTAATTAATTTAATATCAAATATTAAATTAATTTTTAACACAATTCCATCTTCAAATATTTAAATCATATTTAAATATCATTTCTCCAAATTCATTTACTTCAAATTAACTTATCACGTTATTTTAGAGCTTATCCATTTACGAGCTAGTAGGGGGACCCGCGGACCTATAGATCATGGGTTCCAACGATCCGAGATTAATCGACTAAACTCATTAGACAGATCTAACCCCCATTCGTTAACTAATGGGTGATTCCACTAAAGCCCACAACTGAACTCCTCTCACTGTAGATATATTATGTCTACTCGATATAACCATGATCAGTAAGTTAACCTTTCACAGGTTGCTCGTAATAACGGTTAGGTCGAATCTCTGTTTTACCCCGAAATTACCTTTTGTTCCTTAAGTTCCACCGATCCCCTAATGAACAATTGATTTGTGATCCAATCAACAAATCGAATCCCTCTCAGGCCAATGAAAGGGTGAGGCCTCTTGTTCAAGATCCAAAATCAACAGTTAAAGGGAACAACCTCTCTACTAACCTTAATCGGGTAGGAGTGAATTCTCTCTTGCACCCTATGTTCCCAGCTATTCATCCGGTCTTATCCCCAAAATAGTAAGCTTATTGAATAGAGGCAATTGGTCTACTCTCACCGTTTGCAGATCAAAGGATAATCCCGAACAAACAGGAGTTAATAGTTAGCTCAGGATTAAGGTTAAGTTACCTAGGTCATCGCTTTGAAATAGTTAATCTTAAATAGTAAACAACGTTATAAAGTAAGAGTGACTGATTTTGTGGTCCGATCTTGCACAAAACTCATTTGGACAGGATACCCCTACTCCTCATGTCTCAACATACACGAATTAGGATCACTTCGTATGTACCACTTTACAACTCTTTGTAACAACTACAGAGTATGCCACATCCAATAGTGTAACCAGAATAAGGTACCCAACCTTATTCATATACTATAGATCATTTTGATTATTTACTCAAATCTGATCCACTTGTATGTCTCAACATAAAGTTCAAGTACTCATAAAATAGTCAAGGGACTTAGGTTTATTGGATTTCTGAAAAATATATATATATATATATATATATATATATATATATATATATATATATATATATATATTCAATAACAACTTTATTGAATTCTCAGAATAAGTTCTAATGTTTACAAACCACGAGTTTTATGACATAAAACTCAACAGTTGGTCGATTAATCACGAGAGCGAGAGATTTCTAGAAGAAAAGTTCTTCAAAGGTATGTCTCTTAATTCTTTTTGTATTTGATTAAGAAAACATGCTATAATTTTGTTTAAGATGCATAACTGTTCTTATATGTTTGTAAATGCGTTTATGCTTTCACAATAGACTTGGAAAGATCTTGCTTCTGCTCACTGGTTCTCTTCTATAAGAGTTCCATCAATTTGATGAGCATGCTTAATTTAGATTGATGAGTTAGAGTACTTAATGATTCTGCTTTCTTCCGCTGCACGTTTGTAGAAACTAACAATTGGTATCAGAGCATGATTTAAGCACTCAATTCGTGTTAATTTTAGCTTGGTGGGTGTTTTTCATAAGTTGTATGAAAATGGTGAACTAATATGGTTTTTCTGAGTTTTGACATTAAATTCTCTTCAATTATGTTGTAATTGGCTCTTGATTGATGGGCCTTAATGTGTTTTTTAGTGTCTATAATTTGATTGGAATCATTAAAATTACGTTGTAATTAATGAAAAAAGTGAAGAAGGTCAGCAGCAGCAGCCACTGTCAGGTAGTGTTGCAACACTACCCTTAGAGTGTTGCAACGCTACTCATTTGAACCCGTGGCGTCGCAACGCTGGGGTGAGAGCGTTGCAACGCTGCTCATCACAGCCCATAACGTTCGTGAATCCGAACCGACGATCCAAGTGAACCGGTCCAGTCGATTCGGGTCTGGGAGATCCGGTTCGACTAGTTGAGGTTCGCTTCAGCCACTTTTGAAGCTTTGGAGGTCCAGTTCAAAACGGTTCGGGTCGATTTGTGTGGTCCAGAAGGGTTTTAGAGCCTCTTTTGCTGATGTAATAATTTAGGCCTTAATTTACTTGAAAATGCCAAAGCTAAACCATATCAGTTTGTGTTTAATTGTTTATGCATGTGATGTATGTTATAATTAAATAAATATTGTATGTGCATATGGTATGCCATGTAGATTTAAAGTTCCACCATAGGAAGCATGTTACATGCATTGAAAATATGTTATAAGGTGTTATAATATATAGTATGCATGTTTAGGGTTTCAATTGTTTAAATATATGTGATATATTAAATCATGAGATATCTAATATATGTTATGAATGCAAAGCATGTTTAAAGTCTTATAAGTTGTTATAAATTTGGTTAGACATTTAAAATTCATAACAAAGATAAGTTGCATGCTCACGTAGGTAAACCACTTGTTTTAAATAGTTAAAATAAGTCGTTATCTTATAAAACTTGGGTTACAAACTCAACCGGTATATAATCTTGTCTAATGCTGGGGGTATATAAGTTGACGGTTTACGAAACACCCTTTACCTGGAGATTATGGCTGAATAATTGAGCGTTGTTCACCGGTTTTATGAGAAAATGTGAGCGGTGTAAGGTTTTGAAACTGGTTAACACTCTCAACCAATCATTATACCAGAACAACTCTTGTTGCTATAACGACTAGCCATCATTGATTTGGTCAAGAAATCATTAACTTGCTTAATAATTTCTTGGAAGTGTGACCTTTCATTTTAGATCCTAGAGTTCTGACCCAAGCAACCAATCCGAAGGAAAAAATCCAGTTGGGGCAAAAACTAAAGCGACCTCTCCATTTCTGGTGTTCACCTTATATTAACTAATCACACAAACCATCCAAAGGGGGACGCTCCCAAGGTGCCACAAGGCCGTGCAAGAAGATCTCATGGTGTAAACCAATGAAGGAGACCGCAAGACATGTTGACACACATCCTTCACCCACTTACTATAAATACTCTCTCCCTTCACCTTGATATTGACCCATGCAAACACCATCCGAAGGGGATACTCCTAGGGCACCACGAGGCCAAACATGAATCTCACAGTATGAACATTCAGAGAAAAACGTGAGTGGAACTGACATATTTTATATAACTTTTCCTCCTATTAAGTATTTTAAGAACCTAGGGTTTAGTTTACTTAGAAAAAACACCAATAATTTTAAGTGACTATTTAGGTTTGCCCAAAAGTAACTCTTACTTTGGAAAGTTAAACAAATTTTGATCATCATTCATTAAACATTTTAACGAACTCTAATCAACTGTTGCATGCTTGTAGCAAATCTATCTAATTCACCTTTCCAGGTAGGTTCCCAGGTAGGGGTGTTCCGTTTCCGCCAGCTTAAATACCCCAGCCTAGTCAGAACCCGCCTTAGACAAAAGATCCTTTATAGATAGATTTATTACAAATTTAATCTTTTATGGAAATCAGTTTAATCCTATTAAATTGATTTAAAAGAATAAACTTAGGTTTTTAATCTCATTAGAACCATGAACTTAGGTCTATCTCAATCAAATTTTAAAACCATTTTAAAACATGATTTTACCTAAGTTTTCATGCAACTCTTGGTTGTTGATTTTAATTCTAATTTCATTAATTATAACTCTTATAAAAAATGAAACAATCAAAATCAACCACAATGCGAAGCAACACATTCTTAAGGCATTTATAACTCTTATAAATAAGCCTAAGTGTTATGCTCCATGCATTGTTCATTCATTACTACTTTTATATAACTCCTATATAACAAAGTAATGAACAAAGCATACATGCTCTCATACACCCTTATACTATAACACTTATAATATAAAGATGATGCATGAATATGCTTAATGCATGCATAAATATAACTCTTATATTATATGACGCATAAGCATGCTTTAAGGTAATTTAATCATGCAATCTATTATATTATAACACTTATAATATAAAGATGATGCATGAACAAATGCATAATCTAAAGTGGGTTTTAAATCTATATGTCATACATTATGACATATAAACACACATTATGACATATAAACACACATACATCTCATGTACATTAAAATTAATGATGGACCAGGATAATATGCCTCAAAACCCAAAATAAAACTAACTATTACATTGAACCATCAAGTCGACCGGTTTAAACAAGCGAACTGGGTCTTGAACCGCCCGGGTAAATCCTCGTTCCACTGATCTTGTAGCTTTTCCTTGTGATCGTCGAGTAATGTTGGATAAGTAACCACGATCGTGTAGCAATGATCGAGTACCTTTGACTATGTGATGAAGCATGAAGGCCACTCGATCGTGCAGCGCACCGAGTTTAAACGTATGCCTACTATACGATGAAGCATGATCGTCTAGACGATCGAGGAGCAAGCGACGAGTATCACATATCGATTGATCGAGTAGCCAGTGACTATGTGATGAAGCATGTTGGCCTACTCGATCGTTTAGTGTGTGCACCTACCATGCAACGAGTATTATATACTCAGCGATCGTTTACCCCCATCGTTTACACGATCGAGTAGTCAATGTAAACCGATCGAGTAAACACTTTACTCGTTCGTTTAGCATTAACCATACGATCGTTTAGTAAATGCTACACAATCGAGTTAGCACTTTTCTACTCGATTGTTTAGCATGGGCTACACAATACGACCAACGTTTGGTCTTCTTCTTCCTCGATGAGAACAGCATCTCCATGCTTCTGTGAAACTTCATCATGAACGACTCAAGGCTCTTCAAACACTTTGAATACATACTCGATAACAAGTTAATTATGCCCAAAAACGCATGGACCCTTACAAATTAACTTTGAAATGTAAAAGAAAGCATTAAAACAGAGGCCATCATCCTGAAACATCCAATCCATCCATAAACACATTTAACTCTTAAAGGCATTGTAGAACACACTTAAAACCCACAAGACTATACAAGAAGTTCAATACAACAATGGAATTTGGAATATCAGAACAACATGGCTCTGATACCAATTGAAGGAAATCTAAACATAGAGATCCAATGAGCGGAAACGAATCGTTCCAAATTCCATTGAGAAAGAACACAACAATTTACAGTCTAAATGAAAATGATTATGTACAATAAGTAAATTACAAGCATGCTTTTTAAAAGAATGAACAAGGGATAGAGTATGCAAACCTTTGAAGAACTCTTTCTTCAAATATCCCTCGATCAATCTCCAACGCGTCCACAGAAGTACTCGAACGTAATGATCAATACAGCCAACAACACGAACTGAAGAATCCTCGATCACTATCGAGTCCAACTCGATCCTCGAACCTCGAATGGAACTAGAACACAACCACAAGTGCTACCTTGGTATTCTCGGTGTGAGAATTCAGGAGTTGTGGGCTCTGTATGACTTTGGATAGAGGAATTCAGAAGGTATGCGATCGAGTAAGTGGGAGATAGATGAAGTCTATCGTATAGACTAGGTACTCGATCGTTTAGTAAAAGGAAGCCTATTGTATAGACTTTGCTACTCAATCGTGTAGCAATGAGTAAGCGAGTAACTATCATATAGTAAACTCGGAACTCGATCGTATAGGTTGTGAGACACTATTGTTTAGTAAAACACTTTTACTCGATAGTTACTTCTTTTGTCAAAAGACACAAATGAATTATCTAACTTTTGGAAAACGATTTTCCTTTTATCTCACAGTTACCATAACCTCCAATAACCTCCCACTCAATCAGTTATTAAAGAAAAAGAATAATTATCATAGAACTAATATATTATAAATAAATATGATAACCAACTTATCATATTATATTTATAACCTATAGTTTTAATGTTTCATCATATGAAACATATAAACCATAGTTCTTTTTCTATGTTATGGTATTTAATATAAATCATATTTATATTAATTCCTCCAATTAATGTATCTAATATATCATATCAATTATATCACATATAATTGAATTAATTTAATTATATCACATATAATTAAAGTTCCTCTTGAATTTGAACACTTCAAACTAACCCAAAATCTGATTCTCAACTTGAACCCATTGAGCTACCAAGGGGACCTTATGGACTTGTAGCTTGAAGCTCCAACGATACATGAATAACTAAC
Organism: Benincasa hispida; assembly: GCF_027475165.1. NCBI lineage: Eukaryota > Viridiplantae > Streptophyta > Magnoliopsida > Cucurbitales > Cucurbitaceae > Benincasa > Benincasa hispida. Next base: position 9,754,800 of record NC_143483.1, read on the forward strand.
TAAATTCTTTAATCATGAGATCTACCATCCGTTAACTGTTGGTCACTCCACTAAAGACCGACAGTTGCACTCTTCGCACTACAGATATATTTCTGTGTCCATTGGATATAACCAATTAACAGTGCAATGACCCTTCACAAATCGCTCGTAAGTACAGCTAGGCCAATTTACCATTTTGCCCTTGTAGTTACTTCTAACTCCTTAAGTATCGCTGATTTCTCTAATGAACAATAAGTCATAGTCCTACTATGATTGAGTTCTCTCTTCCCAAGAGAGGGTGTGACCACTATGTTCAAGACCCGGATCAACCCTTAAGGGAACAATTTATCTATTTACCCCTGCATAGGGAAAGAGTGAATTTCGTCTTGTGTAGTTGAGTTCCTAGCTCCCCAATAAGACGAATCCCCAAAATGGTAGGCTTGTTGAGTTGGAAATCTGAAATTGAATGCATTAGATGTAGAGAGCCACACTCGTTTGACATGTGCCAACAAAATCCACAATCCGTGTGCTTCATCTGAAATAACGACCCTTATTCAAATACTTATAATCTTGAATGGAAAAACCGTATTAACTTTTCTTTAGGTGGAAATTAGCAACCATAAATAGAGCAGCAAGACGAGCAACAAACAAATCAAGGTGGACGATCTAGATTCCATCATGGACACCAAAGATAATAAATGCAAAACAAGCCGCAACAAGCGTCAAGTTTCTCTTCGTCAATAAAAGCTCTATTAAAAGAATATACGCAGAAAAATGATGCGTTGCTGCAAAACCAAACATCATCCATACAAAATTTAGAACTCCAAATAGGGTAGATCACTGGAGACTAAACAATAGACTATGTGGGACACTACCAGAAAATGAGAAATGAAGCGAACTCGGACTCTTTTTACGTCCTCCCCGGAAAGGAAAGCTTTTCACTACCATTGTTATCCATCTGTCTACAATTATCACGGAAGCTCCTAGAGGTCAATGAAGTTCAGGCAAAGAGAAATGTCACGCGATGACACTGCGGAATGGAAAGCCTCCAATTGTTGATAATGCAAATAAAAACAACACCTTAACCCAATCATCAACTAACCAAATTCAGACGACCATTGATCATTTGAACACATGTGAATCAATAAAAGATAAAGCAACGCGTGAACACTCATCTTCATGAAGAAAGAAAAAAGGAGTAAAAATCCACAAATAAAAATGAACGTTGAGCTTCACCCTTGAATGCTTCATCTTCAAGCACAATACCTGAGTTGCGTCCATCTCCACCTTTTTCCCATAAATTGAAAAAGAAAAGAATAATGAAATGCAATTCAAACGCTTCCTCAATGTGCTTAAGTAGTTGCACATCAACATTTCACTGATGGAAGCTTTAGAGGAGATGCCATCCTACGTTAAATTTCAGAAAGATATATTGTCTAAAAAATGGAAGCTGGGAGACTTTGAAACCGTTGCTTTGATGAATAAAAGTAGCACATTTTTTCAATACAACATACCTGAAATAGGGGTGATCATTGAAATAGCTAAAACTGAATCGAATACTAAATCGAACCGGAATAGAATGGAAAATCGAATTAATGTGGTTTGGTTCGGTTTGATATATTTTTAAATCAAATTATTGCAGTTTGCAAAATTTGAAAACCGATTTGAAACCAAATTGAACCACTTTTTTAATAAATATATTAAGAGTATATATATATATAAAATTTAAAAAAATATGAAAAAATATTTTTAAAAAAACCGTGAAATCGAACCAAATTTAACCGCTTATAATTTATAAAATATGAAAAAGCATAAAAAAATTATTTTTTTTTTAAAAAAAAGCGTGAAACCGAACTGAGTGGTTCGGTTCGATTTCAGAAATTACACTTTTTAAAATTACGGTTCTGTTTGATTTGAGCCCCAAACTGAATCGAACCGTGAACACCCCTACCTAAAAAGATGAAAGATCTTGGTAGTTTTGCCATTCTTTGCTCAATAGGGGGAATAGATGTGGGTCATGCATTGTGTGACCTTGGAGCAAACATTAACTTGATGCCATTGTCAAATTTCAAGAAATTGGGAATAGGAAAAGCTGAACCTACAATAGTAACTCTTCAACTTGTTGATCGTTTAATTACATACCCTGAGGATAAGATTGAAGATGTTTTCTTACAAATTTTATTATCTTGGACTATAAAGTTGATAAAAACATCTCAATCATCCTCGGCAGACCTTTTCTATCCACTGGAGGTTTTTTTTATTGATGTTCACAAAGGTGAACTCACTATGTACGTAAGTGACCAATAGGTAAAATTTAATGTGTTCGACGCATTGGAGTACATTGACAAGTTGGAATCATGCAATCTGACAGAGGATGTATATTAGGCCAGTGAAATTGACGAAAGTGAATAAGAGTTATCAATGAAAAATGAAGAAGAATTTTTGGAATTAGTCTATGCATCGAGTGACCTAAAAAGGAAATTTGAACTCATTGATCTTGACAACTAAGAAACAAATAAGACAAAGCTATCATTAGAAGAACTGCCAATTTTTTAACTAAAGCACTGCTAGCACATTTAAAATATGCTTACTTGGGAGAAAACAACACGTTGCTAGTTATTATCTCATCCCAACTTAGCACATCAAATGAAGAAGCACTTATGAAAATCTTGAAGAAACATAGCAAGGCTAGCGTCCATCCATGACATAAGTCCAACATACTGCATGTACAATATACGACTAGAAGAAGAACATGCAGGATTAGTGTAATGCCAACGAAGGCTAAACCTTGCTGTGAAAGAGGTTGTTAAAAAGAAAATAATTAAATGGATCGACCCAAGAGTTATTTTCCCTATTTTCAACAGTAATTGGGTCAGCCCCATGTAATGAATCCCCCAAGAAGGGGGGATAACTGTGATTACCAACAGTAACAATGAGCTCATACCCAACAGAACAGTTACTGGTTGGTGAAATTGCATGGATTATAGGAAGCTCAATGTGGCCACAGAGAAAAATCACTTCCCCCTACCTTTTATGGATCAAATGTTGAATCATGTAGTTGGCAAGTAGTTCTTTTTCTTTTTGGATGGATATTCTGGTTACAATCAAATATTGATAGCACCAAAAAATCAGGAGAAAACAACTTTAGCTGCCTTTATGGAACCTTCGTGTTTCGATGCATGCCTTTCGGCTTGTGCAATGTACCCGATACCTTCCAATGGTGTATGATTTTCTAAATTCTTAGAGCATTCAGTTGAAATTTTCATGGATGGCTTTTCAGTATTTGGGAATTCTTATGATGAGTGCTTGATCAACTTGAAGGTTGTCCTTCAATGCTATGTTGAAATAAATTTGGTGTTGAATTGGGAGAAGTGTCACTTTGTGGTAATAGAAGGAATAATTTTGGAGCACAAGATTTCAAAGAATGGGTTGGAAGTTGATCCTACCAAGATTGATGTGATTACTGTTCATCCTCTTCCAGCCAACATTAAGGCGTTAAGAAGTTTTCTAGGATACATTGGATTTTACAGGAGGTTCATCAAGGGGTTTTCTCAAATAGCTAAGCCTCTGAATGCATGACTTGAGATTAACAGAACCCATGACTTTGATGAAAAGTGTATCATGCCTTCCAAACTTTAGTGAATGCATTGATGACTGCCTCCATATTGATTGTGCCTGATTGGACACAACCTTTTGAGTTAATGTGCGATGTCGGTGATGTCGCAGTGGGAGTAATGTTGGGTCAACGCAAGGAAAGATTAGTGCACCCAATCGCGTATGCTAGCAAAAGTCTAAATCATGCTAAAAAAATTACATAACCACAGAAAATGAGTTGCTAGCTGTAGTTTTTGCAATGGAAAAATTTTGTTCTTATTTGTTAAGGTCTAGAGTTGTTATTCACACAGACCATTCGACAATCAAGTACTTGATGACAAAGAAAGATGCCAAGTCAAGACTCATTCAATGGATCTTGTTACTACAAGAATTTGATGGCGAAGTGGTTGATCGCAAGTGCATTGAAAACAATGTAGCTGACCATTTGTCTAGACTTGAGAATGATACAACCAACAAAAGAGAATCTGAAATTAATGACCAATTTTCTGATGAAATATTGATGAAAATTGATGACTTCGCATCCTAGTTTGCTGATATAGTAAATTACCTAGTATGCAAGCAGTTCCCAGAAGAATTTAATGCCCAACAAAAGAAGAAATTGATGCACGATTGTAAATGTTATTACTGAGATGAACCTAATATGTATAAGCAAGGACCAGATCACATTTTTCGACAATGTGTACCAAAGACTACATACTATCACATTCTAACACAATGTCATGAGTCTCTATACGGAGGCCATTTTGAAGGAAAGATAACCATCACCAAAGTCCTCCAAAATGGGTATTATTAGTCCACCTTTTTCAAAGACGCTTGAAAGTATGCAGTGAAATGTGATTTCTGCCAAAAAAAACATGAAATATATAAGATGCAATGAAATGCCTTTAACATCAATCCTGGAGGTTGAATTATTCGAGGTGTGGGGTATTGATTTTATGGTACCATTTCCCCCATCATGCTAACATCAATATATTCTTTCAACAGTGGATTATATTTCCAAACAGGTTGAGGCTGTTTCATGCAGCAATAATAATGCGATGGTCATTTCAAAATTTCTCACTAAGTACATCTTCACTTGGTATGGCACTTCACATGCGTTGATCAGTGACGAAGGTACGCATTTTATTAATCGTATCATTAATAAACTCCTACAAAAGTTCAATGTGCAGCACAAGATGGTAACCACTTATCATCCCTAAACCAATGGGCAAGCTAAGTGTCTAATCATGAGATTAAATCAATCTTAGAGAATGTGGTCAATGCCTCAAGGAAAGATTGAGTGCAAAAGCTTGATGAAGCATTGTGGGCTTATTGCACAACATACAAAACACCAATCGGAATGTCCTCCTATGCTATTGTGTTTGAAAAAGTATGCCACTTGTCGTTTAAACTCGAACACAAAGCACATTGGGCCTTGAAGAAGTTAAATTTAGATCTAGAAGCCACAGAAGAAGCACAAAAATTGAAGTTCAATGAGCTAGAAGAATGGAGGTTGAACACTTATGAGAACGCCAAAATCTATAAGGAGCGGACAAAGCGTTGACCCGACCAATGCATCTGTAAGAAATCTTTAACTGTTGGTCATAAAGTTCTCCTGTTCAACCCACGTTTGCATTTATTTCCAGGTAAGCTCAAGCCTAGATGGTCTGGACCTTTCATCAACAAATAAAATTTTCCTCGTAATGATGTTGAATTGACAAATGAGAATAGGTCTAACGTATTCAAAGTCAATGGACAAAGAACTAAACCCTATTTTAGAGTCGAGATTGATCGCAACAAGGTCTCCATTGACCTTGGAAAACTAGAATGAGGAAAGGTGAATGGTGTTTGCATCAACATTAATCACATCTCATTAGGGATGCATTCTATCTTTTATCTTTACTTTTTTTATTCTTTGCTTTCTTGTTTATCTTTATATCATCTGATTCCTCTCTTTTTGTAGAATTGACTATTTTATGAATTGATTGAAATGGCTTGTGGATAAGTCTGACTCCGAATTATGGGAAAAACGAAAGTGAGTGTTGTGTTGAGTGCTAGGGCATTGAGTTATAGCTCAACGCCTCCAATTCACTCAACGCAGGAAAGGGTACTGCAAGAGTTTTATACCATTAGTGGAATTTTAAAGAACGTCAAAGCATGCATTGCTTGACACGGGTCACATCTGTGTCATTTAATGAGCCATCATTACGATGACGTTATGCGCCTGAAATCTTACACTCACTAACGCCTTTATAAACCCCATCCCCTTTTTTTCTTCCTCTTTCATGTTCCCATTTTCAAAACCTCAAACTATCAATTGTAGTGTCTCTAATTGCTCTTTAGTTGCTCTCCGACTGCTTTTCAGATCACATTTTCTCCATTTCTTTTTAAGCTTAAATGGAAGGCCACGATAACATTTTCAAACCCTTCTCTTCTTCAAATCCAAACCCAAATCTAGCGTCCTCATCTTCTCCATCCCATCTTTATCGGCTTCATTTAGTGATTTCGATAAGTAGAATCTATTCTCCTTCTCTTCAGCCACAAAACACCCAACAAGTTTGTGTATTCACATGCCCTACTCGCCGTCCATTGGAAATCCCTACCATCTAGCCACCTACCTTGTCTTCACTCATCCAAACTTCTCTTCAGATTGCTTTTCCCCCTACCATGCGTCCACCTTGAAATCCCAACCATGGGCTATTATCTTTCTTGAATCAACCCTATCAAGTTCATTGATGACATGCAAAAATGCATGTCATCTTAGGCCTTTTATTTAGAATTATGAGGGTTGTTAAGCATAATATGCGGCAATTATGTTAAGAGTTTATGAGAAAATGAGTATGCGGCGTTCGACATTAAGAATCTTGGCTAACCCATTATTATGCGTTCAATTGTCTATTTTTGTAGCTAACGCAGGAAGTGGACTCAAACGCGGAAGCCGGGCTACCGCATAGATGACCGCATGCGGAGAAACTCTCCATCGCAAACGCGAACGCATACGATCAACGCATGGGTGTTGCGGTAATCAGCTGCATGCATCCATCGCATAGGAGTTACGATCGTCAAACGATTGCAGTCATCGTGTAGAAGTTTCGGTAATCAAGCGAATGCGGTCATTTCAAGATTGCGGCTACACGATAACGCATAATGGTGGAATCACCGCAAGGTTGGTGGAATGGAAGCATCAACGCATATCTCGGGAAAATCAAAAGATGATGTTGACATTTTACCTACCACGCTATTAGCCATAGAGATTCAGAAAAGGACTAACGCGCCGCGAATGTCAGATTCAAAGCAGTTCATTAATGCTGTCGGTGATCAAGCTCTATAAATAGAAGCCGCTGAGTAGAATTTCAATTCTTTCAGGGTTTTTCACCTTAGGGCGGATCCCTGTGATCCAGACTAATGCGTGAGAAAGAAGCTTGAGAGTTCTTCATCTCCTTCATCCATTCCGAGTGATGATCGAAGCCTTCGCTGGAGTTAGATCTCGAGAGAGTTAGCTCCATCGCCCATTCATGGCACCACCGACAGCCTTGACACACATCTGCTGGAAGCAAGATCTTACTTCCAGCTGGTCATTTCATTTTCTCTCATTTTCTTATATTGTATTGTATTACATTTTGGATTAAGAAACTAATACATTGTGTGTTCAATGGATTTCTATGTTTCCTTCGATTCCATCTCCATCTTTCTTTACTTAACATCATTAACTTTCATTGCATCACTTAGTGAGATTGCTAGAGTATCGCATACTTAGTGAGATTGCTAGAGTATCGCATACTTAGTCATGCGGAGTAGAGATATGAAGCATGTAACAAACCACCGAGAGGTGTATGTTGTGTGAGTGTGTGAGAAAACCTTATTTGCTTAGTGTGAAGCTGTAGCAACGCCTGTCTATAGGCGGACGCAATGCTTGTCTATGAGTAAAGTCAGCAACAACTAACTGCCCAGGAGGGTAAGTGGTTGGTCGCATTAAGCAATGTAAGCTATTGTTCACTAGAGATAGGAATAATCTTGCGTCAACCAAGCTTTTGCAGTTACCTTGCCTTATGTATACATCCATCACACCTTTAGAGCTACTCGAGAGAGAGTCTAAAGAAAGAACCTAAGACTTGAGAGAGCTAGGTTAGAATCTAGACTCGAGAGAGCAAGATTAGTTTTGCATAAGCAAGAATGGGGAACTTAGGAATAAGCTCCATTTACTATTACACAGCATATGCACCATATAGAGAAGACAATGACTGCGTCCAAGAAGTAAGATATGGTGGTTGTATGCGGTCATCTCGACCCTGTTGCATACACATCGCATACGTCCTAGAAATAGGCGCAAATGTGTGTAGCATGATCGCATAGCTTGCGTTGATTGAGGTTGCCCTTGCGGTCACTCTTAAGGGTTGCGATGAAGACATCTTCACCTTTTATCTATTTTCCCATCCATTTATTTCATGTCAACAGTTTTCGTGTCTCTACCTCTCATTCATACTTCTCATTGTGTTGTCTGTTAGTTAGGAGTAGGAGTAGTGTTAGCATAAAAACCCCCTCTATCATTCTTTTATTCAACCGCTGCATACACATTACCGCATACGTCTAGCTACAAGTCCCTGAGTTCGACCTCGGATCACACGAGAAACTTGCATTCGCATTATACTTGGCATGAGCGCAAGAAAAATTGTGACGGGAATGCATGGTCATCGCATACATTTGTCAACGCATAGTTCACTCCAACGCATGACTGTCGATGCATGATAATCAACGCATACACTAAGAACATGCATCGTATATTGTGTCCCATACGATTTTAGCCATCAAGTTTTTGGCGACTAATTTCACGTCACCAAGTTTTTTACGCCGTTGCCGGGGACTTAGCAGCTAATTGTTTGTTGAGTTTTATGTATTTGCAGGCAACCTTTTTATCTTGGCAGTATTGTAGCTTGTGCGACCAAGTTGCAAACAATATTGAAGTGTAGGCGATGCGCCGAAAGCCAGTATTGACCCCAAGGTAGAAGAGCAATCAGTCGCATGAGCTGAAGGTAATTTTAAGCACATGACGACCGCATGCGCCCAACAATTGCCGGAAGTTCCAATGGTCAAGGCATCTTGACCTAAGCAGTTGAGAGAAATCTCCTGCATGGAAGACTCATTGTGGTGATAACACTCCAATTTTTCCAGGGACGTCTTCTACTCTATCTTTACCTTGCTTTCTTAGTTAGTTTATTTTTATTTTTATTATTATTTTGGATATGCGTCTGCTTCCTTTGTTGTGATGTGTTTGCTCCTTGTAGGTGCGAAAAATAATTCTCCTCGATGCGCAACGGAAAAAGACCTTCCATCATTCAACGCATGGCTTCGATCACGTGGATTCCAATGCATGATCGCATGCGGTATTTTGCCTAAGGTCCTTTCTTGTTATCTTTCATGCATTATCCTTTTGAAATTCTCTTTTCCCGATTGCGCTCCTTTGTGATGTTTCTATGATGGTACGTGTAATTCACTGCAACTGCTAATAAGTATCGCAAGGCTCACTTTACTTTTAATAGCTTTTTCAAATTTTGAAAGTCTTAAGTTTTATTATGTGCAAACCTTTGCTCAAATGTCTGTTACCGTATTCCTGTGAGTTTGTTTTTAGCTTTGCGGTGAGAACGCTGCCAACCTCTAAGTTTGGAGGTGGCAACGGTCTTGGAGAATTGCATTCATTACATTGTGATCATTTCTATGTTGCAAATAAATAAATAAATAAATAAATAAATAAATTTGAGAATAATAACTCCACTGTCAATGCAATGGGGAAACCCATGTTGATAAGAGTTAAGTTGTGAAAGACACTTACCCGTAGTTGGATGTCCGCATAACACACGTGGGGGCAAGCCAAAACAAAAGTGAGTTGTCAGAATCAACGCATAAGCGCAACTCCTTTGTCCGGTGCAAGCCAAATCAAGCAAGACAAGAGTTAAGTTGAATATGGAACACAACCAAAGTTTGATGCCCGTATGACACACGTGGGGGTAAGCCAAAACGAAGAGCGTATCCAGGTTCAACGCCGCATTCGAATAATTCACCGTAAATTTTTGAAGTGTTTTGAACGAATGTATTCTCAAAAGCTAAACGCAAAGTTGCGGTGAATGAATAAAAAGTTTTTGAGCAAAGGCTTGCCGGATATAAACTTAGAAAAGATCTTTTCGAAGAAGTAGCCAAAGTGGAGGAAGGCATTGCGACGATGGTTAGAGGTATGAGTAAATTATATTCTGAGAAACTGGTCGTTGCAAAGGAAAACAAGAAGGTGAGTTAAGAATTTCTTGGGTATAACACATGCTTGAGGACAAACATGATTCTAAGTTTGGGGGTGTGATGACATGCAGAAATGCATGTGATCTTAGGCTTTTTATTTAGAATTATAAAAGCTATTAAGCATAATATGCGGCAATTATGTTAGGAATTCATGAGAAAATTTGCGACATTCAGCATTAAGAATCTCGGTTAACCCATTATTATGCGTTATTATGCGTTCAATTGTCTATTTTTGTAGCTAACGCAGGAAGTGGACTCAAACACGAAAGTTGGGCTACCGCATAAACGACCGCATGTGGAGAAACTCTCCATCGCAAACGCAAACGCATACGATCAACGCTTGGGTGTTACGGTAATCAACCGCATGCATCCATCGCATAGGAGTTGTGATTGTCAAACAATTGCAGTCATCGTGTAGAAGTTGCGGTAATCAAGCGAATGCGGTCATTTCAAGATTGTGGCTACACGATAACGCATAATGGTGAAATCACCGCAAGGTTAGTGGAATGGAAGCATCAACGCATATCTCAGGAAAATCAAAAGATGATGTTGACATTTCACCTACCACGCCGTTAGCAGCAGAGATTCAGAAAAGGACTAACGCGCCGCGAATGTCAGAATCAGAGCAGTCTATTAATGCTGTCGACAATCAAGCTCTATAAATAGAAGCCGCTGAGCAGAATTTCAATTCATCCAGGGTTTTTCACCTTAGGGCGGATCCCTGTGATCCAGACTAATGCGTGAGAAAGAAGCTTGAGAGTTCTTCACCTCCTTCATCCATTCCGAGTGGCAACCAGAGCCTTCGCCGGAGTTAGATCTCGAGAGAGTCAGCTTCACCGCCCATCCATGGCACCACCGGCAGCCTTGACACACATCTGCTGGAAGAAAGACCTTGCTTCCAACTGGTCATTTCATTTTCTCTTATTTTCTTATATTGTATTATATTAAATTTTGGATTAAGAAATTAATACATTGTGTGTTCAATGGATTTCTATGTTTCCTTCGATTCCATCTCCATCTTTCTTTACTTAGCATCATTAACTTTCATTGCATCACTTAATGAGATTGCTAGAGTATCGCATACTTAGTCATGCGGAGTAGAGATATGAAGCATGTAACAAACCACCGAGAGGTGTGCGTTGTGCGAGTGTGTAAGAAAACCTTATTTGTGAAGCTGTAGCAACGCCTGTCTATAGGCAGACACAACGCTTGTCTATGAGTAAAGTCAGCAACATCTAACTGCTTGGGAGGGTAAGTGGTTGGTCGCATTAAGCAATGTAAGCTATTTTTCACTAGAGATAGAAATAATCTTGAGTCAACCAGGCTTTTGCGGTTACCTTGCCTTATGTATGCATCCATCACACCTTTAGAGCTACTCGAGATAAAGTCTAAAGAAAGAACCTAAGACTTGAGAGAGCTAGGTTAGAATCTAGACTCGAGAGAGCAAGATTAGTTTTGCATAAACAAGAATAGAGAACTTAGGAATAAGCTCTGTTTGCTATTACACAGCGTATGCACCCTACGAGAGGACAATGACTGCGTCCAAGAAGTAGGATATAGTGGCTGTATGCGGTCATCTCGACCCTATTGCATACACATCGCATATGTCCTAGAAATAGGTGCAAGTGTGTGTAGCATGATCGCATAGCTTGCGTTGATTGAGGTTGCCCTTGCGGTCACTCTTAAGGTTGCGATGAAGACATCTTCACCTTTTATCTATTTTCCCATCCATTTATTTCACGTCAACAGTTGTCATATCTCTACCTCTCATTTATACTTCTCATTGCGTTGTCTGTTAGTTAGGAGTAGGAGTAGTGTTAGCATAGAAACCCCCTCCATCATTCTTTTATTCAACTTCCGTATACACATTATTGCATATGTCTTGCTACAAGTCCCTGAGTTCGACCTCGGATCACCCGAGAAACTTACGTTCGCATTATACTTGACGTGAGCGCAAGAAAACTTATGACAGGAACACATGGTCATCACATACATTTGTCAACGCATAGTTCACTCCAATACATGACCGCCGACGCATGATAATCAACGCATACACTAAGAACATGCATCGCATATTGCGTCCCACATGATTTTAGCCATCAAGTTTTTGGCGGCTAATTTCACGTCACCATTCATATTTACCTAAGGGGGAGACAAGTTAAACCAGACCATCAACAAGACCACATAAGGAGAAGGTTTGCCCCAATAGTCATAAGTTGGGAATGCGTCCACTTCCACCGTCTACAAGTGACCTACTAGGCGCTAGTGAGGTTGGGTGAAAAGATGAAAGAGATGTCTTTGGAGACATCCTCGCTACTATGAAGCCTATGGATATTTTGGACGAAGAAGGTATAGTGAATTAGTTGAGCAAGAGGGTGATTGAGTAGAAGAACGTTGATAAGAAGAAAAGAGTGTTGCTGCGTGGGTCTATTCGTGCAACGAACGCCCCTGAAGAGCTCGCATCTAGCAAGCCGAGCCCTACTCACTCTAGTGATGAGTCTGTTATGAGGATGACTGTAGAGAAGAAGATATGATTTAGGAAAGAAGGAAAGAAAACAAGGCGACAACATCTAGCTTCGACCTTGTGGAATTGGAAGTAGATGAAGAGGATGCGCCCCTTCAAAGAAATCCAAAGAGAAAGACAGGCACTGAGCCATCTAGTGAAGGCGTCGAGGTAGAAAAGTTGGGACGTAGTCTATAAAGAAGAGAAGAGATAGTCCTCCTCGTGTCCTCTGTGGAGCGGTTATCAGACGAACTGGCTGCTAAGACTGAAAAATGAATGCTAGCATTTAGAAGGAAAAAAAAAAAGGATGCCCAAATTCTCATTGCTACTATTGCATTGAACAAGGAAATGCACGATGAGGATAACGAAAATACAGATAGCGCGGAGAAAGTCGTCAAGGAATTTGAGTGCGAAATGCGCGAGGAAAATGATGTGAAGAAAAAGGCTAAGGCCTAACACATCAAAGAAAATATCCAAAAAATAAGGGAAGAAAAGAAAAAGGCTGCAACAAAAAGAAGTAATCTAAAAAAAAATAATGAGAACTATGAGGCTAGTAGAGAAAAAATGTTCCCTGCGTGGCACGTACCCCTCTAGCGTGCCACTCGCCCATGCGCTCACGCACGTCTTCCATGTCGTGTGAATGTGCGCGGGGTTTTGAAATGCTCGCGCTTGCCTATCCAACCATGTGCACTTGTTGCCTATCTGCGGGGTGCTTAGAGGTTAGTGTGGGATCTTCTGTACCGCCACCCTGTCCCCACGCTTCCCAATCCCCTTATATGTGTGTGCTTCTTGTCTGACCGTTCCCCTCGACCAAGGTGTGCGCCGCTTGACCCTCAACCTTCCGACAATTAGGTGGGTCTCCCATGCATGGACTTGGTGACTTGGTCTTCACCAAGTCCTTTAACTCAGGTCTGCATATGCTAATGACCGTTCATTGTTAGTCTACCCCTATGGTGCCTATTACTACACTATTACCTCCATTGGTGCTTATGTTAAGTTCTAGGGACACATGACCATATTGCAATGGAGTGGAGAAAAAATGAAGATCGTGATAAACATGATAATCTCGTTAGGGCTACGATAGATATGACCATCAATATAAAACACAGATAATGTACTTTGATGTAAGCAGAATGTTAGATTTCATTTGTTTTTGGGTGGACAATTAATCATTTAGGGGTGAAAATGTGTCATCCGAACAAAAATCTCTTTTAGTTTCCAATTTTGGTGCAAACACAGACACAACTCAACTCAAGTTTTTTCCTGTCAATTTTAAAGTTAGATGTTTAAAAAAAATCCCAATTTTCATCAATGACTTATGGTTGATCTTAATCCCACCCTTTCAAAGTTAGAAAATTTAGATTTTTAATGGGTTTCAAAATTATATTTTTTTTCAAAATTTCATTTTTATTTGTATTGAATAACTTCCGAGAGGGAAGAACATCCTCATAACCAACGTGCTTTCTAAAAGAATTTATAGTCAACAAACCTAATTTCTTTCAAACTTTGTGATTTCTCAATTGGATGTGATATTGATACATTCATATATAATTTCGTTGGATCCACATTTTGACTTAAATTTTTGTTGAATTAAAAGGGAAAAAAAATTCCCTTCCATAGAAGTCAAATCCACGAGAGTGAGACGGGCTTGGACGTTAGAGACTTTGTAAATAACTGCACCAGCCCCTTGTGGCCATTCCCTCGCTGTGTTGCGCAAACACAATGCTGACACACCTACTGTCGCGGGCTCTCGCTCGCCGCCTTGCAACCGGTGCCCACTACTCTACAACTCCCGTTTGCGCTTCCGCTACTGCTTTTTGCTATCGTCAAACTTCCCTTTTTTCTTCCTCTTCTTCGTCTCAGATCCCTGACAGTAATGTCGTTCAGCACCTGGAGAATGAAGATATCCTTAATCGACCCTTCTCTTCTGAACCATCCACATCCACATCCACAATCTCCATTGATCGCTCTGGACTGTTTAACCCACCTGGTAAATCTCATTTGCTTACGTTTTGCTTTTACATGTCGAGATGAATGAGACGCTCTTTTGGGTGGTGAATGACAGAGCACTCTCACGAGCCTTCTTCCGACACTGAGCTTGTCAAGCATCTCAAGGGCATTATCAAGGTTTGATTTCTTCTTTTTCTTTCATATGTTTCTTGTGATGTTCTTCTGCTTTAAAATTGTAGATGAGGTGTTTGTAAAAATGCCTCTGTAAGTTCCTGCTTGTCTGGGATACTACGATATGGATAAATTTCTTATTCGTTTTTGTGGGGCAAGTTCAGTCACTGATTCCATTTTATGAAATTATTCTGAATTCTATTTACGGTTTCATTTTATGTAATTGTAGACGTGGTCTTGTAGTTTGCTTCATTGATCTCAGTTTTTCAAGCATACGTAGCTTATTTGAATCATTTTCATTGCATGCCATAAATTCTGTCTTGTTAATATGGCCAGTTTCGTGGAGGACCAATTTCAATTGCTGAATATATGGAAGAGGTTTTGACAAATCCTAAAGCTGGATTTTATATTAATCGTGATGTTTTTGGAGCAGAAGGTGATTTTATAACATCTCCTGAAGTGAGTCAGATGTTTGGCGAGGTAATTCATCAGGACTTTGAAGTTCTCAATATTGTATTTCGTGTACCATGTTCCATCATTAGTGAATATTACAGTCATACACAATGATATATATATATATATATATATTAGAAAAACCAATGTTTTCTCAATACTGCTTGCCAACGTCAGATGGTTGGTGTCTGGGCCATGTGTCTTTGGGAGCAAATGGGACGACCAGACAAGGTGAATTTGGTTGAATTGGGTCCAGGAAGAGGAACTCTGATGGCTGATCTGCTACGTGTAAGGAACATACTTCTTAGAATTGATTTCTATTTGCATTTCAGGTTTCTTTTTTTCTCCCCCCGTGAAATTAGGGATCTGTATTTAGTTTCCCTTTAATCAGTGAAACACCTTTGTCAATTCAGGGTGCTTCCAAACTTAAGAACTTTACCGATTCGTTGCATATACACTTTGTAGAGTGTAGTCCAGCATTAAAGAAGCTTCAGCACTCTACCTTGAAATGTAGAGATGAAGATAATAAAGCTGATGATGTTGAAAAAATCAGCGTTAGCACGTTGGCTGGAACCCCTGTGTCATGGCATCCCACATTGGAGCAGGTCCCCTCGGGATGTGTGTATCTATTTCTTTACTCATTCTCATATTCAATCGAAAATGCTTAGTTCCCCTTTCTGTGCTATTTTTCTTTTTCTCTCAATATACTTATTCTACAAGCATGATGCAACTGAATTTGAGTTCAGCAATCTTTATCTCATAGTATGCAAGGCATCGACAAATTAGATTCCAAGAATGTTCGAGAGCATTTATCAGTGGTTCTTGTTCTTTTTAATAGCTTATGAATCGAATTACCCTTCTTTATATCATTATAATCTCATCAGACCTGCAGTGGCAACCATCCTACGGTAATATATGTGTAAATATATATTGTTCTTCCGTGGAGAATTTATATCGTTGTGTCTGCGCATTCCTTGTGGCTCTAGAAATGTAAATTAGGATGACAAACTGCTGGGCTGGATTCATATTTAATCATTAAACGTTAAATACTCACATATATTTTTCTCTTTTACTTGTTAGTATTCTCACTTCGTTTTCGCCTTCCTCTGTTTACCTACTCTCTTCCAGTGCCCACAATCATTATTGCTCATGAGTTTTATGATGCTCTACCAGTACACCAATTTCAGGTTCGTATCCTTTATCCCAGCTTTGGTATTACACTGTATTGGTTATAAGGGGCGAAATGGGAAACTGGCTACATTGAATTGATTATAAATAAATTGAAATCAAGATATACTTGCAAATCAACGCTTACATCCTATTGGATCTTGGTTCTTCAACATCTTGTATCTTTTCTACTATGAATGAAAAAAAAAAAAAAAAGGATGTGGGAGCTTCCTCATAAACCTATTCCAATAGTCTTCTAAGGATATGCATAGGTTCCTCGATCTGGAGACAACTTTGTAATGAAATTCTGTTGCCTATTTCCGAGTAAATGAATATATGACAACACATAAGTTTTAGATACTTCCTGATGGATCACTTATCGTTGGCATATCCGTGGTTCTGTTGTCAAGTCTAGTAAATTGTTTGTTTTCATCGAAGAAGACACTTCAAACATTTATTTATTTAATATTGAACTTGATAAATGATATCTCACCCTGTCTAGAGAGCTTCTCGTGGCTGGAGTGAAAAAATGGTAGATGTAGCAGAAGATTCAACGTAAGGATTAATGGTTCCGTTTTCTTATCAGCTCTTTGCAAATCTAATCTAATTTATTTGACCACATTTAACTGCATCATATAGGTTTAAATTTGTTCTATCTCCCCAACCAACACCTGCAACTCTCTATTTGATGAAACGCTGCAAATGGTCTTCAAGTGAAGAGATCGCTAATATTAAGCAAATTGAAATTTGCCCCAAAGCAATGGAGTTGACTCAAACAATTGCCGAGAGAATAAGTTCTGATGGAGGTGGTGCGCTTATTATTGATTATGGCCTCAATAGAGTTGTTTCAGATAGTCTGCAGGTTGAGGAAATTGCTATTGTCATTCTTGAATTTTCTCACTTTAGATTATTATACTGCGAAACAAAGACTCATGGTGGCTGTTCGTTATGCCTATTACTAAACATGAAATGATTTGGTACCCTATGGAATTTTGCAGGCAATTCGAAAACACAAGTTTGTTAACATCCTCGACAATCCTGGTTCAGCTGATCTTAGTGCATATGTAGATTTTCCTTCAATACGGCATGCTGCCGAGGAAGTTTCAGGTGCTTATCTTTAGCAGATCTTAATATTAAATTTATCAAATTTATCATGATTATCAACTTGAGCTTTTAGCGCAATTGTGAGTTAACAATCTGTTCAGCTTAAAGAGTTTCCAGGGCTTTCAAACTCCCCGGTACTCTGCTGTATTCTCATTCTTTCAATTAATACGATGCTCTTCCCCTGAAAAATTATTGCTCCATTTCTGGGATGTTTAAAGATTCTAGTTCTGTTGGTTTTAATTTGTGTTTTCCATTGAATATTCTGAAGGGAGGATTGAAATCAGATTGTTATTATCTTTCTTTCAGGCGATGTTGCTGTGTATGGCCCCATGACTCAGTCTCAGTTTTTGGGTTCACTTGGCATCAACTTTCGAGTGGAGGCTCTGCTGGAAAATTGCACAGATGAGCAGGCCGAGACCCTGAGGACTGGATATTGGCGCTTAGTAGGTGAAGGTGAGGCACCCTTCTGGGAGGGGCCTAATGAGGAGACACCCATCGGAATGGGCACCCGCTATATGGCCATGGCCATTGTAAACAAGAAGCATGGCGTTCCAGTGCCCTTTCTATGAAAGCTAATTGAAGTATTTATCATGGAGCCTTCTTAACGTATCTTGGATAGAATACTATTTCCTTACAGAGGAAAGAATCTAGGGTTTATAAGTTTATGTTTGTAATTTGTACAATGTCGGAACGATCTATCTTTGTCTGATATTCATCCATAAAGAGTACATTATTTTCCTAATTATCTTATACGGAACTCTTCAGCAAAAATGGCACATATTTTTTTCATAGACGAGGGGAATCACACCAGTGATAATCATTACAAGCATTCATTCTATGGATTTGGAATCACTTGTTCTACTATGGAAAATTATATGTTTGTAAGGGCTTTTATACATCATATAAGAAATACGGATGGATCTTCTCTCTGTGATTTGTAACTACACTATGCAGCTATGCAGATTTGAAAGCCTCTGTTCTCTATACCGTGTAGGACTGCTGAATCGTATTGATATCAAGACCCTTCAGCCTCACCACTGATTCAACATGACCTTTCAGTGTGTGCAGCTCTCTCAGCCTGCGCCATAACAAGGTATATAAACAATATAAAGTCAGTTGCATTTAATCATTCTTTTTCAAGATTAGGCTGTGTTAATACAGTGGGATGCTCTCAAATAGAAGTTATTCATGTCAATTCAGTTTTAGCTTTATAACAAGTTTCTTAGTGAAAAGTTCATTTAGTGATTAGTTGATGCATATATTCTCGACCAAAAGGTTTGAGGTTTGAGGTTCAAATCTCCCGCACATGTTGTGAACTTAAAAAAAAAAATCATTTGTGATTATTAAGACTACAGTTTCCAATTCCAATTGAATTTACCTCGCGATTTCAGCCCGTCGTTTTGCTTCCTCCGCCATTTGATTGAGTTCTGTATAAGTAGTGCGCTCAGAGAACATCTTAGCCTCAGGTGGCTGCAGCCCATGAAGTGTCCTTTGTGCATGTGCCCATTTGAGCTCACGCTCTTCCTTCCCGAAATCTTTCTTCCTTGTAAAGGCAATCTGTAGGAGAAATAAACTCAGAATCAGTGAAGTGAAGAATTCTAGCTCAAAGATATGATGTCCAAACAGCAAAAAGACGTACCCTTTGTTCAATGACAAGGTCCCATGCCCTACCACTAATGGCATATCTGATTGCAAATTTGATTATATCAAGTGGGAAATAAAAGACGAGGTTGTAAAGCCAAACCACACCAGCCCAGCCCCAGCCAATTCCTTCTATTGCAGCAAAACTCCAGTTTGCATAGACAGCAATCAGTGTAGCAATCTGTTCATGTATGATGATTAATAATAAATCAAAGATACGACAGTCAGGTCAAGATGTGGCTAGAATTTAAAAGTTCGCTTACTAGCTGAGCAATAACAAAAGCTGCAACCAATAACAGGCCAGGACGCTCCACAAACGACCAACTCCGAGATCGTGTCACAAAGATGAGGGCCTGACTAATTGTACTCACTTGCAGGTATATTGCTGAAGCTAGCTTTCTGAAATCATCCTCGTCCTTCTTTTGAAGGCTAGAAACCCCAAATGTACGCTGAAATTAGGCAGAAGGATCAATGCTTTTGCTATTGAAACTCTTTCTAAAGATTTTGAAGGTTAAAAGCATTGAAGTTCTAGAAATGTCATATTTGTAAAGGACCATCATCGAGAAGATATTAAAAAACAATAAAGCAGAAAACAAAAGAAAACCAAGTAAAAAAAATTCTTAACTTTTTGGAGATTAATTTTTATTCTAAATATAATTAGATACGACCCATTTTTGTGATGACAAACTCTTTTTTCTTCATTCATTTTCTTTTTTATAAACATACATTTTTCTTGCGTGATTGGAGTATGTTGCACAAAGTTAGGAACAGCCAAGTATTGCTCTTTTTATTCTTATCAAGTTCGAAATTAATAAAACTCACAGGAAAGAAGTCGGTCTTGTAAGCCGCCCAGAAGAAAATAACGGTCATCATAGCCAAATAGCCTCCAAGTATAATTCCTGTGCCAAAAATCTCTGCCAGTTTCCAGCTATCTGGCAGAGGAGATGGTTTCACTCTATCCTTTGATATTGTCATTATGGTACCTGGCAAGAATAAATATATTGTAAGTGAAGACAAAGAAAAAGGAGATACTTAGGCTACAAAATATCAATATATATATACAAAGTTATATATCTCTCTGTTTGCTAAACATAAGAAAATCTAAATGTCATGAAATTTAGGAATCAAATACATACCATCATTAAGAATAGCAATGATTAGAACCATGAAAGGTGGGAAGTCAAATTGATATATAAGGGCCAGCAACATGAATCCAAGCTGTCCAAAAAAAAAAAAAAAAAAAAAATGAAAAGCCAAAAAATTTAGATGACACAAATCAGTAAGTAGGGTGATAGAGGGCCATGGTTGTATTTATTTTCTTGACAATAAGATTCTGTACTTACCACGATACGAATTGTAATTGAAACGGCATAAATCTGCAACAGTAAATTGATTAAGTGCAAAGTTAAATTAAATATGAATTCTATAGATTAGAAATAGAATCAGCATTATAACTTAACTTTGTACATGAAACTCATTATATCTAAGCTGAGAAAGCAGGTGTACCGTGTAATTTTTCATCCTCTGGAAGATGGCCCTGCTGGTTAGAACAGCGCTTATAATGACACTAAGACCAGGCTCTGTAAGAACAATGTCAGAAGCACTACGAGCTGCATCGGTTGCATCTGCAACTGCTATGCCAATATCGGCCTTTTTAAGAGCAGGGGCGTCATTAACACCATCTCCAGTCATTCCACATATATGTTTCCGAGCTTGTAAACGTTTCACAATCTCATATTTGTGTTCTGTACAATGAAGCAAGCATTGCAGTCTAGCAAATACTGATGGCAGATAACATTCTGAATGACCTAACTTTCGTACTAACTTGAACATTAGAAGTAACCAGTAAAGTATTCAGAAGTCACAGGTCCCTATATTACCGTGTTGCTAGACCACCAACTATTTTGGGCTAATTTTGGCTTAGTTTGTTACGAAACTAACATGATGATCTATACTTTAAAAGAGAGAATTACCGGGAAATACACCAGCAAATCCATCAGCCTTTTCAATTAAGTCATCAACAGGCAATCCAGAAATTGATTCATCTTTGTTCTGTCCTAATAATGCAGATGAAGGATACATATTTGTTCCCATCCCAAGCCGACGTCCTGTTTCCTTTCCTATAGCCAGTTGATCACCTAAATAGACAAGGAAATTAGAAGCAAGTTCAGCTAAAGACCAATTTGTGGTGGATTAGAAGCAAAACTTGAACAGGAAGCACTACAACTTTAACAACTAAGTGGTAGATATTTCCAAATTTCTCTACAAAAACTAGACCTGTGATCATTTTAACATTTACACCAAGATTCAAAGCCCTTCTAATGGTCTCTGCACTATCATGTCTAGGTGGGTCAAACAGAGGCATTAGGCCGACGAATTGCCATGGCCCGCCATGACTCTCCTTTCTTCCATCTGAAACTTCCTGTGAAATATATTGATGATACTGTGAGCAAATATGCAAACCATAACTGAGTTCAAATGAAATGAACGTAAAATCAAACAAATGGGAGCAAAACAGTTACTTGGTATGCCACTGCAAGGGAGCGCAATCCTCGCTCTGCAAACTTATCGATGACAGCATGAACTCTTCTATCTATCTCTGATTTGTTGTGTGCAAGATTCAAGATCTAATGTCAAAATGTCACAAGTTTTTTGTATTAGCATTCTGAAAACAACAAAGAAACAAAAAAGTATCTGTATGTTATCTTACCTGCTCTGGAGCACCTTTGCTGACTCGATGCATTTTTCCATCAGCATCAATGTATGTCAGGGCAGTTCGCTTGTCGGTTGGGTTGAATGGAAGGAAGTGAACCTCTTGAATGCCTGCTCGTGCCTTTTCTCATCGTCATATGAAATAGAAACAGAAGGGGGAAGGGTACACTTATTAATCATGAACACAAATAGCAGTATACTAATCTTCCAGTCTAAGTATTTCACTCTTTTAAAATGAATTGCAAATATCCAGCTTAGATTTTTTTTGTATAAGGCGAAACATTATTTCAAACTAACCTCCTTTGGATCACTTAACATCCCTACTATAGCAGCATCTATAGCATCTTGATTTTCAACTCGAGAGGCCCGAGCTGCCATGAGAACGACAGCATCCACAACCACTCCCTTGGCAAAAACCTAATGAGAACAAATATTAGTGAGTCAGGACAATGAACTAGAAGAATCAAAGTATTACAAATGTAAACATGAATTGTGGAATCCTCAAATAACCTCTATCAGAGTCTTGTCAACAGTAAGCTTATTTAATGTCAGTGTTCCTGTTTTGTCGCTACAGAGCACGTCCATTCCAGCCATTTCTTCTATTGCAGTCATTCGTTTAGTGATAGCTCCCTGAGAAAGCCATCAAGATAAGTTGACACTCACCATAAGCAATCAAATTTAAGCATATATTAGCAGCAAGCATTTTAGCATCGAGATTTAGCTACCTGTTGAGATAGACGGTGCGATCCAATCGCCATCGTGACCGACAAAACAGTTGGCATTGCAATGGGAATTCCTCCAATGAGGAGAACCAAGAGATTGTCGATCCCTGGTCGGTATGCCCGATGTTGGATGGGGTACATGACAATAATCTCAACAATCATGCCCACAGCAATAGAACATATGCAGAAATTTCCAATAGCAGTCAAGACCTATTTAACAAGAGAACAGCTGTTTAGCAACGATGATATCAATGACTAGCAAGATATTTGCAATCAAATTTTATCAAACAATCAGACTTCAAAGGACTTCAGATGCAAAATGGCCCAATCTATACTTTCATCCCCTAAATTAAAGTCCATTTGAGCCTTCATGGCCATCTATTACCTTCTGGAAGTGACCCACTTGATTCGTGGAGTCTACAAGATGAGCAGCTTTGCCAAAGAATGTATGAACACCAGTAGCAATAACAACTGCTTCAATTTCTCCCTGTTTGCATGTTGAACCTGAATACACACTGTCACCGGGGCCTTTAGTCACAGGAAGTGACTCGCCTGTGAGAGCAGACTGCAATCTCAACCAAGACACTCAAGTAAGTTACCTCAAAAACAGTGAAGACTGTTTGAAAAGTTTTCAGAAGACAAAGGAAGGAAAAAGGAGATTAGAAATGGTTATAACATTACTTGATCAATCTTTAACGGATCACCTTCAAGGAGGCGAGCATCAGCAGGAATAATGTCACCGAGCTTGACGCTAATTATATCACCTGGAACAAGAACTGATGCTTCCTCCTCAACCCACTTCCCATCTCTAAGAACCTACAAAAATAGTGAAAATAATAAAGATACAAACACGCAAAAACTGAAATGCAAATACCTTTATATGACGAACTGACTACCAATTGAACAATGAACATGATTTCAGATACATTATATTCATCTATAAGAGTTCATGGTTTATAAGCATATGGATCATAGTAAGAACCTTAGCTTTCGGTGCAAGACGAGCCATGAGAGCAGCCGCAGCATTTCCAGCATTGTTCTCCTCTATAAAACTAATAGTTGAATTGATAATTAACAAGGTTATGATCCCAACAAAATCCTGCCAATCTGGAGGTTTTCCCTGCAAAAAAACATGCTCTTAGCCCATTGAAAACTACGGTTGAAAACTAAACATCACTGGACAATTTCAGTAGATTATTTAACATGATGAACACTTCATTTCTGTAGGAAAACTCTTGACTAGTTGATCAGAAGGGAAGTGAATAACATAAGTTAGCACAAAAAATTCCATTCCCATAATAAATAAAACAAAAAAAATAAAAACAAAGGCAGATACTTTTTCTTAGATAAGAAACTCAAAACTCACTCCTCCATTAGCTAGAGCAATAGCCATTATAGCAGCAGCTTCCATGACCCATGAGAGAGGGTTCCACATAAATCCCAAGAACTTCAAAACCTTACTCTCCTGAAACAGAAAGAACCACAGAATCAACATAGATATCACAAGAGCTAAATTTTAATAGAGGATTCAAATATATAATAGAATTTACTCTCTCTCTATCTCTCTCTCTCCAGTTAAAATGATTGCAGTTTATATCTTCCAAAAAAACAGAGGATTTAAGCTATGAACTTTATATATTGTTCTTTTCGGTTCATACAAAACTAAACAAAGAAGTAACTCAACTAAGTAGTGAAGAGAAAAACCTTCTTTTCTTCAAGCTTGTTGTGTCCAAAAATAGCCAACCTCTCATGAGCCGCCTCTGTTGTCAAACCATTTGTATTACATCTCAACGTTTGAAAAACCTCTTCAAGTGGAACGTTCTCCTGCAAATTCAAGAAACTCAATAAAAATCCAAAACAAAAATCACCAAGAACAGGAACAAGAACAGGACAAACATAGAAGAAAAAACCCATATTGAAACAGATTAAAGGTACCAAATCAACAGCTTCCTTCACAACAGCTTCCAAAATTTTATCCTTGTCCCCCATGTTCGAGCTTCAGCAGAGGAAAAACTTGAGAAGATGAAGTGAAAAGAAGTTCAAATGCATAAACAAAACAGGGGAAGGGGAAAAGGGTTGGTGATCCTTTCTTCTTTCCTCTCTAAGAGAGGAGAAGTTTTTTTTTTTTTCTTTTTTTGGTCTCTGAATTTCTCTCAAAATCACTCTGCCCAAAGGCTGTATAAAGCTGGCAGATTTTTGGCGTGGATAGAAATGAAGGCTCTAAGAAGATTATGTACTTGCGGGTACATTCGGTTTCCATAAAAATTCCACTTTTTTGAAAAAATTATTCAGAGTTTTGTAATTGACCATCATTACATTGCATTATAGTGGTACAAGTTTCTTGTACAGGTGTTTCATTGTTGGTGACTGCACTCCTACTTTTGGTAAATTATGCCATCCCACAACTCTCTCTCTCTCAAGCTATTAGATTGATTAAGTTATAATTTTACGGGTGTTTGGCTAGTCGGTATTAAATAATTTAATTTTATCAATTTTAATAATATTTAATATTGAAGTTTACACATTTATCAAGTATTTCATCATCTTTCCCTCGAACTCCATATTCTCTTCTTTATCTCTCTTACATATTTAGCGAGAACCTCCATCTATTTATTTTCTCTCTCCTTCCATTTGAGTTCAATTAAACAACTTTATATTCCAAATACGTACTTTTTAACTCTAACATATTAAATCCGGACTTCATAACTCCAAACATTCCTTTAGTACCTAAACTTTGAGTTTTGCATCTAGCTAATCTTTAGACTTTTAAAACAATGTAATTTAGTATTTTTAATGTTTTTAAATTACACAATTGAAGGTCTAGAGGATGTTGGAGTAAGAAATTAATGTCTCATTTGGTAACTTTTTGTTTTTTTCATTTGTGAAAATTTAACCCATAAACACCACTTTCATCTATTAGTTTTTTTGTTTTGTTGTCTACATGTTAAGAACATTTTCAAAATCAAAATCAAAGCCAAATTTTGAAAACTAACTAAAAAAAATAGTTTTTAAAAACTTATTTTTACTTTTGAAAATTGGCTAAGAATTCAAATGTTTACATAGAAAATTAGGAAACAAAAATAACTTTCAAAACTTAAAAACCACCAAACAGACGCAAGTTGTTTAGTATGAAGAGTTATTTAGTTGAAGCTCATAGTGTAAGAAGTTTTTTTTAGTACAATTAGGGATAGAGAGATGTGAGCAACATCGTGATTATTAAACACATGTATGTCAATTGAATTATGCTTGGTTTGACACGAAAATTATGTTTTTTTGGTAGTAGAGGTCATGAACTTCATGACTAATCAAAGTGTGGAGTTGACAACTTCACTCACCTAACTTCTACTCCTTATGCTAAACATGTTTTTAAAATTCAATACAAAAAATTATATTTATATTTATTATGCCAATCACTTTTTAAAAATTTAAATTTATTGGATATATTAGATACAAAAGTTGAAAGAAAGATTAAAAATTTATTTCACGTAAAATTATAAATTTAAAAATCTATTAGAAATTTCTGAAAAAAATTGTTGGGCTAAATAGACCTAAACTTTAAAGTTACTTATTTTCTGTGTGAGATTTTTAAGCAAGAAAAGGGACAATTTGTGAGGAAGAATTGGTCTTTTCCGAGTTCCATAAAAAGATTCACTCATGCCAAACTTGCCCATTTCTAGTGTGTTTAAAGACGTTTGGTTTTGTTATACAATAATAAATAGGGTTTTAAAGTTCAAATAAAGAGCAGTGGTTAACTTGCCAAAAGTTGTGAGCATATATATATTTCGATAGTAATTAACACATGTTACTTCTTTCAAATCGTAGATTTCAATTTTCATATCTCACTTAATTTAAAATATTAAGTTTTTCTTTTAACAATATACGGGGGGAAAGAATAGAATTTCTAAATTGGAGATTGATAATATAAATTCTATGCCAGTTAAGTTGTGCACATTTTTGCAATGTTAAAGTTTTGGGTAATTGGAATGAGTAACATTTTTAGGGATAATAAATAAATGTATAATAATACTTTTAAATAATTGCAAACATAGCAAAATCTATCCGTGATAGATTCTTACTAACGATGTGGTCTATCATTGATGGACTCAAACAATTGGATCTAATTTTTTTTTTTTATATTTGTAAATTTTTTTATATTGTATTATATTTGCTAATATTTTAGACTGATTTCTATATTTACAATGGTCCTTAAGATTTTCATGATCTCTACATTTTTATTATTTTTTATTTTTTGCTCCTATAATTGGCTAAAATTTAGCCATAATTTTTATCATTGATGAATGATATTAGTTTTAATTTGATGATAATAGAGCATTGATTTATTAACTATTTAAGAAGTTCTACAAAATTATAATCACGAAATTTTTATCAGGTATAAAAAACAAAGTTTTAGCTTGAATGGATTTTTTGCACATTTTTTAACAAATGTAATTATGATTATGAATATAGCACATTTTAAAAGGCAATAATTATAAATTTAGCTTTTATAAATGTTATTTTAATAACTGACATAATAATAGTAATTGTTTTATTTTAAAAATATTACACATTAACAATTAAATCAGTGCCCATTTGGCATGCAGTTCATTAAATTAAAACTAATTTAGTCTTTTTTTTTTCTTTTTAGAAAGAACTAATTTAGTTTTTTTTAACTATTTATGGATTATAAATTTTAAGATTTGGTAATAACATTTCTATCTTCTTAAATATTAATTTTGGTTTTATAAATCACATGCATGTAATAATAACTTTAATGAGAGATCTTAGAAAGTCGAATCATAATATATTAAGAAAACGTTATTATTATTCACGTTAATATGTATGTGAGTATGTGGAGTATATATTATACTTCTATTTTTAAAATGGTTTAACTACTTAAATTTTTATAATTCACTCATATTTATAATTAAAGTAAAGTCATAACTTAAAAATTAATTTTAAAAACTTTGTATTCTAATTTTTTATATTCTTTTAATATGTCAAATTTATAAAAGCATTCTAAATTATTGGTTCCAATATAATGTTCATTTTTAATTATCTTTACAGCTTTTACAATTTTATCACTTTTGAAATTATGCACACATACACAAAATTATCAGTAAAATTTGTCTATCATAGCCGTTTATATATACATAGTATACATATAGGCATAGATGAATGTTATTTTTTATTTTTTTATTTTTAACAAAGATTCAAATATATATATATATATATATATATAAACTTAGAAAAAGAACCAGCTATATACTCTATAGCAATGAGTAGACAAACAATCTTATTCAATTTCATCGAAGTTGAGTTGTAATATGGCAATCTTAAGATTTGAGATACCGGTATGACACATACATCATTTGCAATTTAAATGTGCTCAAAGCATTTTTTTTTTATAGTACAATGTATAATTGAAGGTAGGAAATTTGAATCACAAATCTCTTGATTTCAAGCATATTTGTATGTCAATTGAACTTGTTCTGTATAGCAGTATTCAAAAAAAATTTCTTTTTCAACATTTTCACTTTGTAATATACTATAGCAATTATAGATATAGATAAAATTTGAAAAGATATAATTAAAAAAAATTTATAGGCACTTGTTAGTGACAATATTCAATCTTTATGTATGCAAGGCTAAAACTTCACTTGTTGATAGTAATATTCAATCTTTCTGAAAGAATTAATTTTGGTAAAATAGACAATATTCAAACTTTATGTTGAAAACTTATTTTTGTTGTAGTGAATATTAAACATTTTATAAATATATATTAATCTAGTATGATATTTGGTTCATGTTTGTTTAATTTCATCATTTGAAAATAGAATTTCACCGAAAGTGTTTTCTATCAAGGATAATGTTCTTTAAAAATGTCTACAAAGAATATTAATTATTTTTAAAATATTATTAAAATTTGTAACAAACGTAAAACATTGCAAGATTATTGTGTTGAAAACATAAATATCGTAAATGCAACAAATAATAAAACGTCACAATTTGCGACATCGGGATAAATGTCGTATTCCGTGATTTTGACGAAACATTGCATATTGCAACTTTTTATGATTCGTTGCAACAGAAATAACAACGTTTTATAAATCCATCGCATCTTGCTATGTTTCTTTAAATATCGTTGCAAAAATATTTCACTCATTAAATTTTAGAGATGTCTATGACGAAATATTTTCATTGCTAAATAATATTTGCCATAAAATATAGATTTTGCGATAAATTTTTTTCATCACTAAAAAAACTAGATTTATCATAGTGACTTTAATAAATATAATGTTATAAAATTAATTAATATTATTTGATTTTAACTAAATATTTAGAGGGTTAACTAACTATGGGTTTTCTCATAAAAAGAAAAAAAATACTAAACATTATGGTTCATAAATATTAATTTGACCAACTTCTTAAATTGAGGCCAAACACATTTAAAATAACAATAAAATTATTCTTTTATTGATTTTTTCTTTTGAAAATTTTGTTTTCAAATAACCAATCAAAATCTAATCTAAATATTGATTATTCACATAATCTCTTTCGACTTATTCTTGTTTCATTCTTTACAACTTTATAATAATTAATTCATTTCTTTACATATTTTTATAACAATGAAAAATGATCATATTATTGACCTAAACATATAACTCAACGATGACAATATCCTCTATCAAAACGTCAGCAAAAACCATTGTATTAGATATATATCTCAAAATTTCTCTCTTTATTTATTTGTATTTTTCAATATATAAATCTATATAAATAGATGTTTACGTAGAGTTAATGTATATGGTTTTGTTTCTCTTACCAACTCTTGTTTTTTTGTTTTTTTCTTTTCTTTTTCGATCATCTAATTTCATTTCAACAATATTGACAACTTGTTTGACATTAACTTTCTACCTTTCAAAATTTATGTGTACTTTTCTTATGTCATAATTATGAATACTAAGTTGAATTCATTGGTCAATAAAGCTAGGTTACACCCTAGAAAACAATATTTTTCCATATTGGACTACCAAGTTTTACCATGAATCTTTACTCTTTTGACATTGTCAACAAAATGGCCAATTTTTCATACATATGGGACAAAATATCCTTTATGCCAAGTTCAAGTTTTTTGAAATCATAGGGTCTCATTTGTTGAATTTCTAAGGTATTTCAACCATTTGATTTGAATAGACTACTTCTTTTGGGACCCATTTTTTTACTTCTTTTTCGTCCACATGTCAACCATCCATGCACCATTTTGTAGTGTTGGCAAAATTCTTTACAAGGTCCCACCTTGATCGAGACAGTGAACACCTAGCTTGACCGCATGGGTATCTCTGCCCTGACCCCGTCCCTGATTAGATTTTAAAATATTATATATGTATATTAGGTATTTAACTTTTTACATTTAGCCCAATTAAAATGTCCATGCCCAAATCTAATCCTAATTTAGTCCATATTAGGTTTTAGTAGGGGAATCCCCAGGAAATTAAAAGGAAACAAGGAATGGGACTCGTTTCCCCGTCAGGGAATCTCCGCCCTCATCCTCGCCTTCAAATGGTAGGGATAGGGATAGGGACCCATTGCCAACCCTACCATTTTGTGACAATGGGAGAGATTTTAGTATATTATATTGGAAAAATATTTATACATACTACTCTTATTCATAATTTGACATGTTATCAAATGATATATTAATTTATTTTATTAACCGCACATAATTTTTTTATGTTACTATTGAGACCAACAATAATGGGGTAGTATAAGAAAGTTTTCATACTACCATAATAATAAAAATTTTCTTGCCATATTTACATTTTTCCTTTTTTGTTATATCGTGGAAATTATGATGGGAGAATAAAGAAAGAATTTATAGAGACTAGATTGTTACCCAAAACAACCATTTGATCACATCGATTTCTAAAGATTCTTTGTTATTATTCTATTTTATCTTTCATTCACACGATTGTATTTCCTTTTGTAGTTTTCAACTCAACTTCTTTTTATTGTGATTCTTTTTAAGGATATAGTCTTAAGTTTTTGAGTTCTTATCAAATTGAAATATCAAATTAATAATTTTAAATTCTAAACTTTTATATAATAAGTAAATCAATTTAAGATCCTTTATAATACGAATTTTATTTTCAAATAATCAATACTTAATACATAACTTTCACATGTGTATAAGAATTTAAATGCAAGAACTTTAATGTAAATAAAATAGATAGTAATAATTTTTCGTCGGTTTGTTGAAAAAAAAAAAAAGAAAAAGAAAAAAGAAGTTTTAAGGTAGTCTATCCATTCAAATACATATTTCAAAAACTTTGAACATTAAAAGCGACTTCTTGAAAAAGTTCTACACATTTTATTTTAATTTGAGAATTTTATTATGTTTTAGAAGTAAAAAAATCATTTAAAAAAGCTTGTCCCTTAATAAATAGGCTTTGTCATTTTCTTTCCTATGATAATATTAAATAAAATGACAATTACATCAGTGGAAAAAGATTTGTCAACAAATCTTGTTTGGATGTATGAATTTTAAATCAATGATTAAAAAAGTCTAAAAATAAAATGTATATTTTATATCATTAAATTAAAGCCTAAGAAACAATATATTTATTTTTTCCTACTTTTTCAAAATAAGAAGAAATATGCTTGGACCTGTAGTGTATGTTATTTTTCAACCATTTTGTCTAGAATGTTAGAATCTCATTATGTGTTGTGTATCTAGAACAACCCTTAACCTTTTTTAGTCAAGACAATTTTTCTTTGAATAAAATAATTCTTTTTCCCTTTATGCCAAAGTTGTGATTTAGATTGGATCCAAATTCTACTTTTGTCTTTCGTCTTTATTTTTATTCTATATTATCAAAAAAAAAATTTATCTTAAGATAATTATTTTAAATATAAAATTGTCGAAAATATTTCCAAGTATAACAAAATGTCACTATGTATCAGTGATAAACCGCAATAGACATCTGTCACTAATACTTATAGATGTCTATCACAATCTATTGCGTTATCACGGATAAATAGAGAAATTTTACTATATTTATAAATAATTAATCATTTTTTTATTTGAAAACAATGATCTATCTTAGTTCTTATTTAATTTTTCAAAAAATAAGAATAATTGCTTAAAATGTTAGTTTCTTTATTTTTTTTTTTATATTAAATAATAGCTAGACATGATACATTTGTAGTCGTATTGTGGTTTATAAACTATAACTTTTAGTCAATATGGTACACCTTACTTTTGAATTTTTAGTGACAAGTATTGAAACATATATTAATATATAAAATTGAAAACATAATTTAAAAAAATATATATATATGTGGAGGTACATGGAATAAGGAAACTTCTAAATACGAGATCAATAATACAAGCTTTATACTAAATTATGGGGCTAGATGCATAAATGGAATTCAAGCCCAAAAAAATATAATATGTAGTACAAGGATAAAATAATTGCATATATAGAATAAAAAATGGTAAAAGACCAAAAAACTCACGCTCAACCACCATTTTGCACATTGCTTCCCGATTTTCTCAAATTAAAAGCTATCACTGATAGCTGCTATCAGTTATAACTTTCAATTTGAAAAGTGTACTATCAGTGGCTATCATTGATAGCTACTATCAATGATAGCTGTTCGATTTGAGAAGTGTGTTATCAATTGCTATCACTGATAGCAGATATCAGTGATAGCTTTCAATTTGAGAAGGGTGCTATTAGTTGCTATCGCTGATAACTATAATCAATGATATTGTTATCAGTTATAACTTTCAATTTAAGAGATGTGCTATCAGTTGCTATGACTAATAGCTGTTATCAGTTGCTATCAGTGATGCTGCTATCGATGAATATCATTGATAGTTGCTATTAGTGATAGCAATTGATAGCTACTATCAGTAATAACTTTCATTTAGAGAAATGTGCTATTAGTTGCTATCATTGATAGCTATTATTTGTTATGCTACTATTAAGTTATAACTTTCAATTTGAAAAATGGGTTATCCATTGCTATCACTGATATGTTTTTATCAATGATAGCCAAATAGTGGCCATTGCTGATATGTTTCCATTGGTAATGTTTTGATTTTTTTTGTTGTTTGTCATATCATGTTATACTTGTTTGTAAATAATCGGGGTCTTTTGATTAATCTGTTGATACATGTAGTATGTTTTTATGTAGTTATTGATGCATATAGGTATAGAATGATATCCTTTTACGTTAATAATCATAAAGGATATCATTGGTAGCTACGTCAGTGATATCTTTTTATTGCTATCAATGTAAAGGATATCACTGATAGTATTTATGTATTATGTAATGTGAGATGAAATGATTCATCGAGATTGTTTGATTGTGCATAAAGTTTTCATTGATAGCATGATATCATAGTATCACTAATAATATGCTATCCATTGTAACATGTTATCAACGATACTACTGATAGACGACTCATACTCTTAAAGTCTTATAAAAAGAAAAAAAAAAAACTATTAGCCTGTTTGATAACGTTCTCATTTCTCTCTCTCTTTTTTTTTTTTTTATATATATAAATTAACTTGTTTAATAGCTATGATCGCTTCTTATTTCAAATATTTAATAAATATTTCTAAAAATGGTGCAAACTTGAGGACTAAAAGAAGTAGTTTCTTTCAGATTCGTTTTTATTTACTATTTATATTTAATGTTTTGTTATTATAATCAAACTTAATGATTGTCTTGTTGGTGTTAAGTCACTTATGAGTTACACTTTTAAGTCTTGGGTTTTAAAACTCAGTCTCGTAATTTAATGATTATAGTGGGAAGTGGGAAGTGGGACGATGAGGGAGAGAGGAAAATGTTTGGAGAGATGAGGAGATTGAGAAGATGGAAGCAAAAACTCGAGAAAAGAAAGAAAATAAAAAAAAATCAGAAAAATGAAGCAAATACTTTAAAGAGGTACATATTTTTAGATTTTTTCTCTTTTTATTCTACTTATTACAAATATCCTAAATTATGCTCATTTTATAATTGAATAAGAACTATATTTAATAACACGTAGAATAAAAGAACCGAATATCTTACTTTGAAATTGATATTACGATTAAATTTTATGTTAGTTAATTTATATTTAGGTTGACAGAAGAATATTTTTTTAGTCTTTTATTTCTTATTGAATTTAATTCTAAATTAGAAAAATGATATTAATTTCATAATTTACTTTTTTTTAACATAATTTACTTATTATTCTTATACGTATGTATATAAATGAATCCATTCTAAACTATATTCTTACTTTAGTAATTTTCAAAAAGAAAAAAGGAAGCTCTATCTAATTCTCACTTTTTATAAAGTTAATATTCGTGAGAAATGATTTGACTATACTACCTTGAATTACTCTAATTAAGTAAAACATTTTCTATATTACACGTAAAGAACGCGACTTTTAGTTTTTTAGGCATTGTTCGGTAATCATTTGGTTTTTTTTTTTTTTTTTTTTACTTTTTGAAAATTAAACTTATTTTCTCCTCATTTTTTTACATTGATTTTGCATATTTCTTAAGTACAATAGTTAAATTCTTAATCAAATTCTAAAAAAAAAAAATGAAAAGCTACTTTTTTTTTTAGTTTTCAAAATTTGGTTTTTTTTTTTAAACTATTGGTAAAAAGTAGATAATATAGGAAGAAATTTGGAGGTGAACGTAGTGTTTATATGCTTGATTTTTAATAATGAAAACAAAAATCCAAATGGTTACTGAAGTATTAATTTTTTTAATTCTTGTTTTAAAAAATAATAACATAAATAAATATACACATGCAGTTTGTTATTTCTATAATTTCTGTTATTTTTTATTGGTTATTTATTTCTATGAAAATTGAAAGTTCGTAAAGAAGTAAATAGAGAAATTTTAATGATCAATATCTTGATGAACATAATACGATTTATATCTTTAATATAAAGTTTTTATATTTAAGTATTTCATTAAGGCAACATGTTTGTTAATTAGCTATGCATAATTAAAGAATGAGTCATATTGCATTAAGGGAAAAAAAACCAAAAGAAGAAAGAAGTTTCCCATTCATCATAAAAGGCAAAAAGAAAAACAAAAGTAGAGATTAGGTCGAATAAAAGGAGAACATTGGGGTATTGGAATCATTAAAGTATTACATTAATTAATATTTTATGTTTTATAATCCAAGTGTATGCTAAAATTTTAATAATTTTTTTTTTAAAGATTAAAACGATCCAAAATGACTCACAATTACTTAGACAATCATGACCAATAGTAAGTTCGTATATGGAAGAAATTTCTTTTGTTCTACATTAGAAATTTAAGAGTTCGGTAGAAGGTATAAATATATGAGCTCTCTAAGAGACTTGCAAAAGTAGATAGAGTGGTAGTTAAGTCTCTTCTCATAAGCATGATGTCATTGTACAGACAGATGGATAATAGTGACAACGACATGCTCAAGATATGAACATTGTACTTCTCTTCTTCTTAAAAAATTAGAAGCTCGTCAGGTCTGGACATGCTCCTTCATCTAATTCTGATGCTGATTTTGAGCTTTGATTTGTTTGCACTCTAGATTCGGAATTGATAACGAATAACTATATATATACATATCAACTTGACATGGTAATATAGTTTTTCAAATAATTATGATGAAACTTTATTGCATAGAATCTAACAAATATTGCTTTCTCAATAGTTGAAGAATTCTTTCACTATAAAGTTTAAATATTGGTGTAGTGGGGCACTAGCTTACCTAAGCTAACAACATTTATAACGATTTTTTGAAATTAAATATAAATTGAACCTGTAATTAAAACATGTGTAAAAAGTATTGTCATTTAACACAATTAATAGAATATTGAAGTGAATTTTAGTACAATAAATAGACTAGATTCAGATGTTTAAAACTTCGATTTCGAAAAAAGAAGTTTATGTTAATTATTGTTAAAGTATGTTCATTTTGGAATTGTGACAAGACCATTAACCTATCTAGTTGTCCATTTCATTACATTGTCAAAATTTACCTAATAAACATGTCACTTTAACAACCGTTCATCAATCGAAGTAAGATTTTGGAAAAGGAAAAATTAAAATTCATAGTTAACTTTCTTTGAAAGAAATTTGTAATAGGTGAGGTGGGGAATGTTATTGAAATTACTTAATTACTTTGAAATAACTATCCAAATTTGCAACTAATTCTACACCAAATACAAGTTGAAAACTTCAAATCTTTCCTAAACAAATTGTTAGAAATCCTAACAAATAAGAGCCAATGAATAAAAGAACATGGACTAGTTAAAAATTCAAACTCCTTAGGTGCAGTATTGAATATATCTCATGAGGAGGGAAACGATGGCAAATTTTTTAGGTAATTAACTACTACCAAGTTGCCCAACAAAAATACACAATTGGCCTAAAATTGCACTGGCCAAAATTTGATAGTAATTGGGTTTAAACTATCAGCAGATATAATACAATGTAAAAGAATTTGTAGATATAGTAAAACTTAGATGAACTTTCGGAGTTTATCAATGATAGACTCTTATTAGCTATCAGTATTAGAGATCTATCATGATAAAGTCTATCACTGATTTGCAATTCTTTAAAAATATTGTTATACGCTTAATTATTAATTCTAAAAATATTACCCATTGCAATTATCCTGTTCTATTTAATACGAGGGAAAAAATTGGGTAAACTCATTCTTTCACTTTCTTTTTCTCACTTCACACCTTGAGACGCCTTTTCTTACAAACGAGAGATGTTTTCACATTTTCTTAACCCAAAATGAAAATAATTGGGTGGATGAAAAAGGATTTTTTTTTTTTTTTTTTAAGCGTATCCCACAAATAGATCTAGTTAGGTGGAGTCGAGGTGGGGCCTATAGCTCAAAAGATTATAACACATGACTACAAACCACGGTGTAGAGGGCTATTCAAATCCCATCTTGCCCAAACTAAGTATAAAAATAGGGTCATTTTCCTTTGAGATAAGAAAATCATGATCGGTATACAAGGGAGACTTATATTAATGTAGAACAGCAACAGTTTTCATTGAATCTAGACTAGCTGAGTTATATTAGTAAAAAATACCTTTATTATATCTCCTAAAAAAATTACAATAAAGACTATAAAACTTTTAGAAAACGGAACCAATTTGGAACCAAGTTAAAACCATGCAAAAAACTGAAGCATGTGCAAATTGATGATAAAACTGAGATTTGATAGTCCAATGTGCTTTTTCTATGATCCATAAATTTTTGTGACTTTACTTTTGGAAACTACCCAAAAACTCACATTCTAAAAGAGATAGTTGTCTTCAATTATGTACTTATGATATTCCTCTTTTCTATCCAATATGAGATTTTGACCACATTTCCAACCATCTCCTCCTCGAACAAGGGACCACCAAACCTCCACTCAAATAGTCATCCATATGTCTAACTCTTATCCTTTGTCCTTGTTTATACTATATCTACACTACAATATCCATTACCGAGAGAGCAATAAAGAAAATAAAAAAACTAGATGTTGGGTGAAATTTTATTTTTTCAAAAAAAAAAAAAAAAACAAAAGGGAACCAACCTTTGGTTGGAGAATCCCATATTGAAAAATTTTGAAAAATAAGTCTCCTTTTTGTACTTCAACCTTGGACTATGGGTTTGGGCTCAAAAGATACCCATATTTTGGTGAGGGTAGGGAGATATGCTAATGTAGGTTCGGTAGACATCCCACATGCTATTGAACAATTTAATTTTTATTGTAATCTATGTGAAATTTTAACATTTACATTAAAATACAACCACCATTCAAGTTCAAATGAAAGCTGAAACCTCTTCAAAACTGTCAACATTACAACACAATAATAAAAATAGCCAATAGGATCAAAATTCCCAAATAAAACCCCCAAAATTAAATAGATAAGCAAAAGTACCAAAAAAAAATGTACCAAAAGTGAAAGCGTGAGGGGATTGAGGGAGACCGGGGCATGAAGCGAAGGGTTTTCGTTCGACTAAGACGGAGGGGTTTCGTTTCGACGGAAGCGACAAGGGCGAGCGAAGAGGTGAGGGTTTTGATAGGGAGCGAAGAGGGCGACGACGAGCAAAGATTCGATCATTTTGATCGGAAGCAGCAAGGGGAATGGCGACTACGAGGGCGAGACGACTAACTGGCGAGGGATCGAGGGTTTCATTTCTTCAAGTTCTGACTTCGAAGTCGGACTTCAATTCAATT
The DNA here is from genome assembly GCF_027475165.1 of Benincasa hispida. NCBI lineage: Eukaryota > Viridiplantae > Streptophyta > Magnoliopsida > Cucurbitales > Cucurbitaceae > Benincasa > Benincasa hispida. The sequence goes on from NC_143483.1 coordinate 9,792,325, forward strand.
TTTGTTTTGTTTTTTTTTAATGTATATATATATATATATAATAAAAAAAATTAACTCTCTCGGTCTCTCTCACCGTCACTCTCTCTCACTCTCACCATGAGGCCGCGGTGTGCGATGCGCTCTCTCTTTGCTTTTATATATATATATATATATATATATATATTTATATATATATATATATTTATATATATATATATTTGTGTCGGGTTGAAATGGAGTAACCCGAGACTCGACCCAGATTTAATATTTTTGAAAATTTTTAACCCAACCCAACCCAAAATAAAATCTAACCTAACCCAATCCTTGCGGTTTGGGTTGGGTAGTCCGGGTTGGTCGGGTTATCGGGTTTTTTGAACACCACTACCACATGTGCACCACCACCATCCATCAGGGCGAGGCATGTGTGTGTGATTTTTTTTTCAATAAAATTATTCTTATTTTTTTATTTATTTCATTATTTTTATTTTCTTTTTAGTTTTTTAAAAGGAAAAGATTCCTCAGTTGGCTACGTCATCTAGGTCTTCTCGCACGCGTCTATCGTCCGCATCTTCCGGTCGTTTGCCTTCCGCGCGTACGTTCAGAGGCTAACCGCGCAACCTTCTCGCGGCAGTTAAGCTCTGAAGGCTTATAAAAGGCACGTTCTTCAGCAGCTTAGAGCACAACATTTTTTTTACACTTTTTTCCATTCCGATCGCTCTCCTCTGCTTATTTTTTATTTCCCCACTTGCATTTCTTGATCATTTGCTACTGTTCTATTCTTCGTTTGAAGTTCTTGTCATTTACAACAAATTTTAAGACGTATCTATGCCATATCACTAATGGCTCGCACTAGCAACAACGACATTATGACATCGAACCTCAACTGCCCATTCTGATTCGAAGGAGCGAACTTCAAACGGTGGAAGCAAAAGATGTTGTTCTTTATTATCGTCAAGAAAGTTGCTGACACATGTACTAGAGATAAGCCAATCGTCCCGTTAAAAGAATCAACTGAACAACAGATAAAAGAAACTGCTGACTGGGAGGACAAAGATTTTCTATGTAAGAACTCTATATTAAATGGTTTGATTGATGATATGTATGACTACTACAACACAATGAAGATAGCGAAGGAGGTCTAGGATACCCTGTAAAAGAAGTACGACACCGAGGAGGTCGGGTTGAAAAAATATGTTGTCAACCGTTATCTCAAGTTCTAGAAGACGGATGACAAATCTATGGAGGCCCAGTCCCATGAACTGCAAAAGATATCCCATGAGATAATTACTAAAGGTATGCATCTAGATGACAATTCCATGTTGATGTTATTATTGATAATCTGCCCCCTTGTGGAAGGATTTTAAGAACACTTTGAGGCCTAAGACCAAGGAATTTTCTTTGAAGAGTCTTATCACCCGGTTAAGGATTGAGGAGGAAACCTAGAAGCTGGACCAGAGGGAGAAGGTGAATGCCGTACCTGGGAGATTCGCCTCTGCCGTGGTAAAACCTGACCAAAAATCAAAGGGGACAAAGAGAAAAAGTTAGAACTATGCCTCCAGCAACCAGAACCAACAGAAAAAATAGAAACCCCTTTCAGGAGAAACGGTACAGTTCCTTTACTTTAATTGTAATAAACCTGGACACATGGCTAGGAATTGTTGGAATAGGCATCATCTTGCTAGTCAGGAAAACCTGATAGAAGAACCGTTAGTTGCCATGATCACTGAAGTAAATGTGATTGGTGGTTGTGAAGGGTGGTAGATAGACACTAGCGTTGCATGCCATGTCTGTCACAACCTTAGTCTCTTTAAAACTTATACTGAAACTAAGGATAAGAATATTTTGTTGGGGGATCGCCACGTCACGAAAGTTGCTAGAACCGACAAGGTGGAACTGAAGTTTACCTCCAGAAAGACCCTTATATTGAAGGACGTCTTGCACACTCCGGAGATAAGAAATAACTTGGTCTCGGGCTATCTCTTCAACAAAGTCGGGTTTGCTCAAATCATATGGGCAAACTTATATACCCTTACCAAAAATAATTTATTTGTAGGGACAGGATATGCAACTGTGGGAATGTTCAAATTAAATTTAGACTTTATAAAATGAAATTTTCTGTGTATACGTTGTGTTCTATGAATGTTTGGCATGTTAGACTCTGTCATGTGAATAAGAATTTAATTAGTAACATGATTAGGCTGAAAATGATACCTAAATTATCCACGAATGAATTTGATAAATGCGAGTATTGTAGTCAGGCTAAAATTACTAAAACTCCGCATAAATCTGTACATAGGATTTCTGAGCCTTTAGATTTAATTCATTCTGATTTATGTGAATTTGATGGCATCTTGACTAGGAACAGTAAAAGATATTTCATTACTTTATTGATGACTGCTCTAATATTACTTTTGTATATTTGCTAAAAAACAAAAGTGATTTTTTTATGCCTTCAAATTGTTTGTTTCTGAAATAGAGAATCAATTTAATAGAAAGATTAAAAGACCTCGTAGTGATAAGGGAACTGAGTACGACTTGGAAAGCTTTAATGAGTTCTTTAACTCACATGGAATAATAAACAAAAAGACTGCATCTTACTCTCCTGAAATGAATGAAAAAGCCAAAATAAAAAATAGAACTTTAACTGAGCTAGTAGTTGCTATTTTACTTAATTTAGGAGCTGCGTCTTATTGGTGGGGTGAAATCATCATTACCGTGTGTTATGTCCTAAATAGAATCCCAAAGTCTAAAAACACAACTTCGCCCTACGAAATCCTCAAGAATAAGAAATCAAACTTGTCTTATTTTAGAACATGGGGTTGTCTAGCCTTTATAAGAATTCCAGACCCGAAAGGAGAAAGCAAGCTAGTAGAGCCTATGAGTGCGTCTTTATAGGCTATGCCTTAAATAGTAAAGCCTATAGGTTCTATGATCTAGTAAACCAAGTGATCATCGAGTCAAATGATGTCAACTTCTTTGAGGATAGATTTTCTTTTAAATCAAGGAATAGTGGAGGCTTGGTATCTAGTGGTCTAACCCTAGTTAGAAATCCTACCTCTACAGAGGAAACTGACCCAAAACCTAGACGAAGCAAAAGAACTAGAACCGCCAAGGATTTTGGGGATGACTTCCAGACCTATAATGTAGAAGAAGATCCTAAAAATCTAAAAGTTGTCTTGTCCTTAGTGGATGCCAACCTATGGCAAAAAGCCATAAATGATGAGATGGATTCACTTGAGTCAAATAGAACTTGGCACTTAGTAGATCTACCCCCAAGTTGCAAGCAATAGGAAGCAAATGGATCTTAAGGAAGAAACTTAGACCTGATGGAATAATTGACAAGTTTAAAGCCAAGTTAGTGGTAGAGGGCTTTAGACAAAAAGAAAACGTAGACTTTTTTGACACCTTCTCCTCTGTCACTAGAATTACCTCAATCCGTGTCCTGTTTTCTCTCGTTGGCCTTTATAACCTCGTAGTATATCAGATGGATGCAAAGACCGCCTTCCTAAATGGTGAACTTGAAGAAGAGATTTACATGGAACAATCTGAGGGTTTCGTAGTCCATGGTCAAGAAAATAAGGGGTATAAATTAGACAAATCTCTCTATGGACTGAAACAAGCTTCTAAGCAATGGCATGAAAAGTTTGATGACCTAATTCTATGTAAAGGTTTCAAGGTTAATGAAAGTGACAAATGCATCTACTATAAGTTTGAAAATAATCTTTGCACTATCCTGTGTCTATATGTAGATGATTTGTTGATCTTTGGGTCGAACTTGCACGTCATAAATGATGCGAAATCAATATTGAGTGCAAACTTCGACATGAAAGACTTAGGAGAAGCTAGTATAATCTTAGGCATAAAAGTGACTAGGTCTGAAAAGGAGATTTCTTTGAATCAATCTCACTATGTAGAAAAAATTCTAAAGAAATATAATTACTTTGAATGTAAACCAGTCTGTACTCCTTATAACCCTAGTGTTAAGTTGTTCAAAAGCATTGGTGACAATGTTAATCAATTTGAGTATGCAAGCATCATAGATAGTCTTAGATACATTGTTGACCGCAGTAGGCCTGATATAGCTTATGTTGTAGGATTACTTTGCAAGTTTACAAGCAGGCCTAGTAAAGAGCATTGGAATGCTATAGAAAGGGTTTGAGGTACTTGAAGAAAGCCTAAAACCTAAGATTACATTATTAGAAGTTTTCTACTGTCCTGGAAGGGTTCAGTGATGCTGATTGGAACTTTATTTCGGATGATTCAAAGGCTACAAGTGGTTATATCTTTAATATAGCAGGCAGAGCTATCTCTTGGAAGTCTAAGAAATAGACTAATTTAGCCCAATCTACGATAGAGTCAGAAATGATAGAACTAGCGACAGCTAGTGAAGAAGTAGAATGGCTTAGAAGTCTGCTATCAGAGATTTCCTTATGGGAAAAGTCGGTACCAGCCATATTGATCCATTGCGGAAGTAATGCAATAATCATAAAAGTTCAGAATCGTTACTACAACAGAAAGAGACGACAAATACGTCGTAAGCACAGTACCATTACAGAGTTTTCGCTCTTAGTGCAGTGGATCATATAAGAACTGATGAAAATTTGGCAGATGCTTAGACGAAAGAACTGGTCAGAGAAAAGGTTTTCAGAACCTCAGAAAGAATGGGACTTATGCTTATAAAAAGATGAATCACTGTGAGGAAAACCCAACCTGTAGACTGGAGATCCCAAGAAACAGGTTCAATGGGTAATAACTGATCACAAGTGATATATAGTGAATCATGCTAAACCAAATACCGAGTTCCATTCCTATGACTTAGTCTAAGCATGGTATCCTGAAGCATAAGAGATGTTGAAATTAGTTCTTAACGAGATCTATACTTGATGACAAGTGGGGTACCTAGCTACAAGAGTACTCTTGATAGACTCACCTATGTGAATATGGAAGTGGGTCCTATGGAGTTTTTTAGGCAAACTCTGTAGAGCATTCACTAAATCGGAAAACACGTGTTAGGCCTTAAAGCACGAGCTTTCAATCTACACCCTAATAACACTATGTGTGAGATGTTAGAGATAAAGTTCAAAACCAAGGGTTAATCTAGTATATTCTAAATCATCTACACTACGTAAAGGTTCAAATCGTAAGATACCTTTGCTTATGCACAGTGTTGTATAGACTAAAACTGCTTGATGAATTTTTTTTTGTTTCTCTTATGTTTAAATTTTCAAGTGGGAGATTGGGTGAAAATTTATTTTTCAAAAAAAAATAAAATCAAAAGGGGACCAACCTTTAGTTGAAGAATCCCATATTGAAAAATTTTGAACAGGAAATCAACTCAAACCTTGGGTTATGGGGTTGGGCCCCAAGGGTACCCATGTTTTGGAGGGAGTGAGGAGATAGACCAATGTGGGTTTGGTCGAACGGACGGAGCGCGTGTGTTATTATTTTTTAAATGAAATTATTATTATTATTATTATTATTTATTTCATCATTTTTATTTTCTAAAAAGGAAAAAAAATCCTTAGTTGGTCGCATCTTCTCGGTCTTCTCGCACCCGTCTTCCACCCGCATCTTCTGGTCGTCCGCCTTCCGCCCGCACATTCAGAGGCTGACCGCGCTTCCCTCTCACTATAGTTCAGCTTTGTAAGCCTATAAAAGGCGCGTCCTTCAGCGGCTTAGAGCACAACATTTTTTACACTTTCTTCCATTTCAATCACTCTCCTCTGCTTATTTTTTCTTTCCCTGTTTTTGTTTTTCGAGCATTCAATTAGAGGGGTGTGTGTTCCGATCGGTAACGGTGCATTTCCAATCGAGTTTTCTTTTTCGAGCTGTTTTATCCTAGGGACGACATGGCAGATTCCTGACCTGCTTGAATACTTGAGCAGAGCCGCGAAACATCTTAAAGAGAGCGAGCTCCGCGACTCAACCTATAACGAGCTTTTGTTTTGCAGGTTCCGTTCTTTGTCCGACTGCCGTTTCTTGACCGTCTGCTACTATCTTATTCGTCATCTGAGGGTCTTGTCGTTTACAGCACTAGATGATGGAATCATACAAGAAGCAAAATCCATGAATCAAGTGAACTGTTTCTTGAGAAGCAACAAAAAATTTCTAATTAAGGGAAAAACAAAAGTGAAGGAAAAACTACCTTAATTGGGATAGAAACTTTGGCACTCATCAATGTTAAGAATTGACATTAATGTTGTTAAGCCTTTCCTTGACATTTTCTTTGGGTTTTCCCATTATATGGCACGACTCTAGCACCCATTGTCACTTCCTATCTCTGAGTCACCATTTCTGATAAGTTTTTGTTGAAATCTTCCATTGGAAATATCGAGAGTTGTATGCTGCGTCAATTTCCTTTTATTTTTTTTTACTTACATAATCTAGCGGTTGAACGGGGATTGAATGTAAAAATACCAATAATGTCAAGTATCTGATGGAAACGAAAATGGTTGACAACCCCCAAAAATAGAGTAGCATAAACTACACGTGAACTTTAGACATTGTCCATCATTGTGATTTATTTATTTATTATTATTATTTTTTTTTTTTGGTAGTCATCTGCCACAACTTCCCATCAATTTTATATATGCTTGTTGTCGTTATCCAATTTAAGCAAATACAAAATAGCTAAAAGAGAAGGCGAAGGTGGAGCTTTTGATAGTCTGGAAAATAAAGTCGATATTGAAGTGCTTTGCTTCTGCTCTATATCTTATCTTTCTACTTTCGTGCTTTATATCTCGAATGATCGGCTCCTTAAGTACCTTAAAACACTCCAAAATACAAACGGAAAAGTTGCTAAAAACAAATAGCAGTCCTAAATAACACAGGGAAAAATAAAATTATCACGCTTACAGATGTAAATTTAATGATCTTATAAAAAACATGTCAGGCCTTTCCTTGATTTCCATCAACTATCGCACTACTATGAGGATTGATACGATGCTAACCTCTCAAAATTGCTTAGTGAAAAACCAATCAAAATTATCTGTTTTTCCTTCCTTTTGTTGTTGTTGAAGTATTCTTCACAACGCTTCCATATTTAAAAAATTTTCAACACTCAGATACTATACTATATAATACAACCCTAAAAGTGACCTAAAATAGGTAATGGGCAACCTTATTAGGGACGAGAAACCTCTCATCTTATATTGTTTGTATGAACATCAAGTCTTTCCACAATTGAGGTTGTTTATCTTTGTAGGGAAGAATTTAACTTAAAATCTTCAGCTTGGAGCTTAGAAATGAAATTTGGTAAAAAACTAAAGTACATCTTGATGGATCCTCTTTAGCTTTAGACAAATGTCGATACATCCTAAATACAAAAATTCATGGTGAGAGGAACATGATGAGGCTAAGCCTCAACATCCAGCGTTTAAGACATTATCCTAACCTTAATATTTCTTACGTGCAAGTCTAACATTAGGAATAATCATAAAAAGTTGCCCTAATTTCAAATCCCATAGTGGACCCGCAAGAGAAAAAAAAAAAAAAGATGACTTGCATAACCCAAGCAAGAATACAATACACTAAATATGGTATATGAGATGGAAAAATGAAAAGACAAGAAATACAGTTTTTTTTTTTTTAAAAAAAAAAAAAAAAAAAAAACGAAAGCATTATTATTTACAGTGACCAACATATAAAGGGCAGGAGGAAAATTGGCTAGATTACCTAGCTTTTGTGGTCGCGTTCAACAAGTTTCCTACGTTGTTGAACACAAGAAAACCCAAGACTAAAACTCAAACTATCGCTGGCTATTTGAAAAGGAAATTATTATTGGAATAAAAGAAGCAGGTTACTTTCCGTTAGTAGAGGAATGTTTATGGAAAGGCCAAAGGTTCGCCAAGCGCTCGAGCACTGCAGCGCTTTTGGAGAAGTATCCGGAGAAACCAGCGGGAGCTGATGGAGGAGGAAAATCTTCTGCTGGCATTGCAAAAGGACGCATCATTGTTTCCATTTTTTCTAGTGTTAGGCACGATCCCACTTCTTGCAGCCTCTCTGGACCCATTATTGGCAATGTATGTTCCTGATGCAACGACGTTGCTTCACTGTCGTTTTTCTGTAAGCCAAGATTGGAACATTAGGCTTAATTTGAAAAGCGGAAAGCCGAAGGAAATCCCATTGAACCCCATTAACACTTGTTTTTTTTTATCAGCTTACATGAATCTTGATCAATTTTGTAAAATTATCATGGCTGACATTCATAGTGAAAACTGTCATCTCAATTGCACAAGTGAGGCTTGACATTTATACCACTATGTTATCCTGGTTTATAAAATAGTAAATAATATTTGAATGTGTTTTTATTTTAAAGACCAAGATATGACATGCATAATGAAAGTAAAAAGCAATGAAGTAAGAATGTATGCACAAGATTTTCTCCTCATGGGCACTTTACAGTTAGATGTTTGTTATTAGTACCAAAACGGAAGTTATATTACCTCTAAAGGAGACAGGTCTGCACCACGGCTGAATGTCATCTCTATGCGGAACCTTTTAGGATCTTCTAAAGCCACCTGCAACACGAGATCAGTGAATCAGCCTCATAAGAGTTTTTCTTCTTCAATAAGAAACACAAACCATGAATTCATGGTGATGAAGAGGGTTTGATGTGGATCAGGCGGACAGGTTATCAGCGTGCATATTGGACAGGAAGTCCGACCTTCAATGGACATGAATATGGAGTCGGACCACCAGGGTCGCCTGTAAGGTCAGATGCCTTTCCGACCCTAAACACTACTTCGTAAATAACATTTCCATTCCTTTAAATGACCAATCAAAGAATGTAGCTCACTGTTTTCATAAGCACTCTAATAAAACAAATTAGCATTCTTTACCGACTTAACTGACCATGTGTAAAAACAACTGATCAACCTAATATGCTGTATATCACTCCCAAGAACAACACCAACATTGTTGAGGGTTAAAATCGTGTGATGCATCCAAACTTAAGGTTGTTGATTGAAGTAGGTTTCACACTAGCATTATGCAAATGCAACTCCATTAAACCTCGTAAAGATGCAGCACCCTTGCATTTATGAAAACTATTAAGATCTCTAGATCTCATAAGCTAAAACTTGCACAAAATAGTTTCTTTTACAGTCAAGATACAGAGTTGCTTGAACCCAGCACCCAGAAAAGCCCACAGGCCCAGGCTAATCTCTGGAGCAAGCGATTATTTAGTATATCAGTTGTAGGTCTAAGAATATTGCTCCAGAAGAAAGCATGTAACCAAACAAGAATTGAAAATCGACTTAACTAATACATTTCACTACACAATTACCTCTGTATTCTCAAACATCCGGAGTACAATATAACTCATATAATCAAGCTCCTTGGTTTTATGCAAACGTTCCAAAGCACTATGGCAGACAAGACTATCCTCTTCTACAAGAGACTCATCAAGGTTACAGTAACGGATCACATTCATCAAAGAATGGATATGTGACTCCTGCCATTTATACAAATAAGGTTAAATACAAGCACCATCAAATGAACATACAGAGTGGCGGAAAATAACGATCCATGTAACATTAAAACGCAATTCAGGACCAGCTTGTTATGAAATAAAAAAAGGTAATGAACTGTACCAAGAATAGAATCTATGGTAAGCAAAAGTTCGTTACTAGAAGGGTAAAAAAATTTAAGAGAACATGAACAGAGATGAGCTTTAACAAAATAGATACAGGGATTAGTAACAGAAGGGTGTCGTGTTGGGTGTTGAGTAAATTTCCCTCTACAAGGAAAATCCAGATGAAAGCTAGAAATGAACGATTTGCTCAAATAACTGTCGAGACAAAAGAGACCATTTCTTTTTTTCTTACTAATCTTATTTTGGATAAGAAACCTACGTCGCATATACTAAGAACAAAAACAATAACTGGAAAAATAAACTTAACAGGGCAAGGGGAAGAGATAGTCCCCTCCCAAAAAAGCTAATTACAAAAACTTTTACAAAACCATTTGATCAAAATTTAACAGCTACATTCCTGGACAAATATAAAACAATAGAAAAGTTCAAACCACCACCATATCTGTATGTTGACAGGAGAAAAAAGTCAAATTCAGTAGTACCATGAAAAGATCACCCTCGTTTGAATCATTAAAAAGAATAAAAATAGTGATGGCAATATATGGAAGTTTCCCATAACGTAGAGATTTAATCAAAAGAATAAAAATGGTGATGGCAATACATGGAAGTTTCCCATAACGTAGAGATTTAATCAAATGAACAACTAATATTTTGTAATTATTATACTCACTGATGTAAAATAAAGGCGTGTCCTAACATGGCGTTCAGGAGTCTTTACATTAGCATAACTGAAAAAAGTAGGAAAGAAAATGAAACAGTTAAGTCAAGCTGGAAGAATTTAAGATAAATATGAAACAGTCCTAAATTTACTTTGGATCCAAGCGATATTTGGTCTCCTTATCATCATCATCATCTGGGTCTATTGACATTTCAGTTGGTGTGCTGGCTTTTCTGTTGTCCTCATGTTTACTGCAAGGCTTTGAAAGATTGTCTGCATCTCTCTTTTCAGTTAACCTCGAATGATCTTGATTACCCTTTGAGTCTGCAACTTCAATTGCTTCTTCACGAGCATTCCGAAGATCAATCAAAATTTTACCCAACAAACGGCGAGCGATCTAGCAGGAAAACTATGAAATTAAATACAAAAGATCATTTTTTTTTTGGGACAATAAATGCAAAAAAGGTCTTAACGCCTGTTTATTGACTTAAAAGTAAGAAACACTCCCACCTAGGACAAAGGTTGAACGTGGATGACTAAGGATGGATGCTGAATATGATAGTGTGATTCACATTACAGGATGAACGTTCTTTGTTTGTCTTTTATTTGCATGCTGGATTTTTATTGTTGCTGGTAATAAAGGTCAAAAGGAATAATATTCCTTAGTTTGATTAAAACATTGAAATTTCTTGATATTACTGTTCTCTACTTGATTTTGTATTCAGTCATCAGTTTTTTCCAAAATATTTTTTTCTTTTTTTAATAAGAGAAATTCCATTGATATATGAAATTTACAAAAAGGCAATAAGCAAAGCCAAAGGAGTTACAATAGACTTCTCCAATTGGCTGAAAGAGAGGAAAAGGCTATATGAGCTACAGAAAGATTTTCCAAAATATTTATCATTCTAAATATTTAGTGTTTAATGATATTTTGGCCTAACAAATTTCAGATTCTCAAAGAATATTATTAACTTTAAATTAACTCAGAATATCTAATCCTACTCTAAACTATTACAATATTAGTTGCTAACAGGTAATTGACATTTATTCATTTTCTTGAAGTTGCATGTTCAAATCGCCACGCCCCATATTTGTTTTACTCAAAAAGAAATATATATTACAAATATTAGTTTCATAACATACATACATTGAAAGATTCCTAACTGTAAATGAAGATCTGAGAGCAAATTAATATTTCTACATTAGAACCTCTGTCATTTCATAAAACAAAGAAATATCAATGCTTGGGAAAGTTTCAGATGATGGTAGGTTTTTGTAAATAGAAAAAAAAAAAAAAAAAAAAAATCGGATGAGAAAATGGATGACTTTTGTATTTATTTAGGTTCTGCTTTAATTTTATGTTTTTAAAATCTATGTTAGTTTCCTCCCAATTTATCAAGTATGGGTTTCACTCCTAGCCAAATTGTTAAAACAAAACAAGCTTTTGAAAAGAATTTTTTTTAGTTTTCAAAACTTATTAGCTTAATTTTCAAAAACCAAAAACCATAGGGCCTTAACTGGTGAGGGTGCTTCTGGTTCTTGTTCTGTAAGAGAACAAAAAAAGTACTTCTGGTACTTGTCAGAAGGAATCAGTTACTGTTTCTTGGGAACTTGGCTTCCATGGGAAGGTCAAGGATGATGAAACATCCAAAGAAATGTCCAGTATTCAGCTTTGATTCTCAGAGGTCTCTTGAAAATTCACAGCAAAATCTTTAATGAATAATTTGATTTACAAAAATGAGGAAGGAGCCCACTGTATGAAGTTATTTAAGTCTTTGTTCAGGAGCTTAGTCAAGGATTAAATATACGAGACAAGTTGCTAATTTGGTAAGGAACAGATCAGAGCCTTCTCTTTTCTATAAATAACTGATTATCTTGAAATAAACTGACATCCCCCTTTTTTTAGTAGGTTCTTTATTTGATTAACAATTCAAGGGGAACCGACACTTTTGGTCCTAAGAGTTAATTGACCGTTAGTTGACTTAACGGACAGATGATGTAGTAGTTAATTAGTGGTATGTTCTGTTGATGTGGCATTTTTAATTGAGTAGGCAGGGAAATATTGATTTATTTATTTTTTTAGATAAGAAACATTTTGTTGAATGAATGAAATAAGGGGAAACCCAAAAGCACCTATAGGCGATAACAAGAGAGATTCCAATTAGAAACTAAGTAAGAACGTCTATAGTGATTAAAAGGGTGCCCAGTTTTGCACTAATGCAAAGCTGTAGAAAGAACCAAATCCAAGAATCTATCAAAGGTGAAAAAGAGTCTAAAAAGATGACTATTGCGTTCTCACCGTAAAGTCCAAAAGAAAGCCCGCAAAATGACCAACCAAATTGTCATCTTAGTACCATGAAAAGGATGCCCCACCAAACGAGAAGCAAGGATGCCAAACATACTAATACAACATGTCAACAACCAACCAAAAGCTTCTGCAATAATATGTCAAAAACGAGAAGCAAAAGAACATGGAAATGTAGATGAATAGGGGACTCAAAATGGTCTTGAGACATGAGGTATCTGGATGGAGATATAGATATATATGACATGCAACGTTGTAGACTTACCTGTATTAACAGCTCCGAGACTAAACTCCCATACGAAAATTTTGATTTTTTAAGATAATGATCCACCCATATGGCAGAATATAAATCCTTCACAAGAGGTTTACCGTACCAACTAAGTCCACCATAAGAGATTTAGCACAAATAATGAAGGCAATAGTCCAAGTCCAAGAGTTAGGAGAAAAACGAAATTTGACCAAGAACAACTGAGATAATGAAGCCCATTCAAGAGTCGAATTCATTTAGATTGTGTCCAAGGCACAAATCCCATGCCTCAAAACCCTCTAACCACACATCAACCACTTTATATGTCAGGATAACGAGCAAGACAAAACAAACGAGGGAAAGTTGTTGAGAGACCACCACAACTAAGCCAATAATCCTTCCAAAAAGAAATAAAGGTACCATTACCAAGGCAATTCTATGTACGAGTGAGTAGCAACCAAGTCACATTCTGACAAATAAGCAGTCATGGAGATTTCAAAGAGCCACCACGAACAATAGACGACCAGATACAAACAGGAGAATAATACTTAGCCACAATAAGCTTTGACCATAAAACATCTTGTTGATGCAAAAAAAGCCAGATCCACTTGGCCAAAAGAGCTGAATTATGACAACAAAAATTTCCAATACCAATACCACCCATCAAGTTTTGTCGTTGAGTAGTCAGTAGTCTCCCAATCCACATTATTATGCATCCCACCTTCACTACAAGGAGTCCTCCCAAAAAAAAAAATCACGAACCAATTTATACAAACTTTTAGTAACTTTCGAGAGAGCATGAAAGGGAGAGAAATAATAAGTAGGCATGCTAGACAAAGTAGCATGTAAAGGTATGTCAACCACCCTTAGAGATAAAAGCATACTTCTAGTTCTGAAGTTTATGTTTCATTTTCTCAACAATCGGTTGCCAGAAACGAGACAAAAGGGAGTTACCACTCAAAGGCAGACCAAGATAGGTTGAGGGCCAATGACCTTGCTTGCAACCAAAAATAGTCAACATCCAATCCAGATCAGATCAATGTCAGAAAGGTTGATCCCCAAAAGCTCTCTCAGAGAAATTAATAGACAGCCTAGATGCTTGTCCAAAAATACGAGTAACTTCAAATAAATGTTGTATAGCAAAGAGATCGGTAGTAGAGAAGAGCAAAGTATCATTAGCAAACTGTAAGTGGCTCAATACAAAGGAAGAATCACCAATAGAGTGGGATGCAATAAGATCCTTTGATGAACTATGATTCATAAGACGATTCAGACAATCGGTAACCAAGATAAATAAAAAAGGAGAGAGTGGCTCTCCCTATCTGATTCCACAAGAAAGGAGAATCTTAACCCTGGGCCGATCATGAATAATAATAGAGAAATTTGCACTAGGGATTTGCACATCCATGAACTCCAAATGGTTCCAAAGCCCGTTGCCTGTAATATTTATTCTCTTATATTATTCATTGTTCTTATGTGGGGTTTTCTTTTTCTTTTTTTTTTTTTTTTTTTCACATTCTCCCCCTTCAACAGATGTCTTTTCTTCCTCCTTTGACGGTTGCGGTTGCTGTCCTCATCCTAGCGTCTCCCTCGAGTCTTCAACCATATACCCTCCCTGCAACTTGGTTCTAGAGTAATACCATATTGTTTCAGGTTTGGCTAAAAATGATCATGACAACACCCTTACATCAAAATCTGGTTGGCTTTTTCGCCGTTGTAGATGGATTGAGCAAAACTGTTCATCCTTTACTAACTAGCACAATATTGCTATTGATTGTGCAAGTTTGTTTCAATAATTGGCATAAACATAATATAAAGTAACCCATGTCAATTTGAGATTGGATTTAAAAGTTGGAGAATGTTTCATTCCATATTATTTGATTAGTTCTGAGTTGATTTGGCTGATTGAAAGAGTATGGGTTAAGAGTGAAAAAAAGATGGTCTTAGAAAAAGAAAAAGTGCGGAAGAACCAAGATATGAGAGTGAAATTTATGGATTTTGTCTAGTTAGTTTTGAGAGAAGGGAAGCAGTGGGGCAAAAAAAAAGATTGAAAGGCCGATGCTTGGGATGAGAACTATAATCACCACGGTGACAAGCTCTACTGAAGGAGGCAAATGACGGAGAATAGAGGGACTATGGACTAAAGAAATGAGGGGAAAGAGAGAACGACACATAAGAGATAAACAATATAAAATTAATATCTTTTTTGCCAACTCATTTAAAAGTGCCACATCAACAAAATTTCGTTATTAATTAACCACCACATCATCTTTCCATTAGGTCAACTAACAGTCAAATAACTCTAGGGATCATTTAGAACCATTTTTCAAACGCGAGGGACTAAAGTATTGCTTTTGAAACTTCAAAGATCAAATAGACTTCAAGTCTAAACCAAAGACTTAAAGTGTAATTTACCCAAAATTTAAATATGTGAGATAATGTTTTCTTAGTTTCTTAAATTACCCTCCAAGTGAATTAATCATCAGAATGTTTTCTTTTAAACCATAATAACTTTGATAAGTTTTCTTTTGTATATAAAATAAATAAGTTTGATATTGGATCGTGTTCTTAATTTAGGATTGACTCGTAGACATACATGAAATTTCTTCAAAAATTTCAACATGGAGGTTAGAAAAGTCAAGAGTGATTTTCTAATATGAAATCATTTTGAAAATATAAAATAGATTTTCCAAAATAAATTTCCATTTTTTCACTCGTAATAGTTGGTTCATGTTTTGTTTCTTAAATATGAATCGATAACAAATAAAATAAAAACAAAAGTGTGAATTTTCATTAATTTATATGGATAATTAAAATAAGACTGTTAACTACTTTCATGAACATTATAGGGTGCTAACCAAGGATTAAAATATTAGAGTTGAAATCGATATCGATATCGAAATTTCAATTTTTTAAGGATATATCGATGGTTATATCGATAAAATATTATTGTTGACAAATATTTATGTGGAGAAAGAAATTTATACAAGTTATTTAAATTAATTACTAAGTTTTTTTTTAACTTCAAAACTAAATTGCACAACTTAGTATCAACACCCATTCTAATATAAATGATTTTTTATATACATTTATGTGAATTGATAAAAAAAAATATCAGAAATATAAAAAATATCAATTAATCCTGAAAATTGATGAGGAGAATTCCCTTTGGAGGAAAGTAATTACAAGCATCTATGGAAATAGTAAGTTTGGTTGGCACACTAATGGTAAATCTTCCAGCAGTCTTAGAAGTCCTTGGGTCAACATCTCAAGAACTTGGCTAAAAGTAGAATCTTTGGCAGCCTTTAAAGTAGGCAACGGTAAAAGGGTAGCTTTTTGGCTTGACCCATGGCTGGAAATTGTTCCTCTAAAAGACTCTTTCCCTAGTCTTTTCAGCATCTCTACCAAATCCAAAGGTACAATACATGATTTTTGGGACGAGGCATTAGATTCAAAGACTGCTAAAGGAAGAGTTAGAAAAGTTCCAGCTCCTGACTGAAAAGCTTTCCCATTCTACACTTAATTTGCTCCCCGATAAAAGAAGGTGGATTTTAGAACCAAGTGGGATTTTCTCAGTCAGATCTCTTGTATTGCACCTATCTTTCTCTTCCCCAATTGGAACACCACTAGAATCAACATTGTGGAAATCCAAGAGCCCTAGAAGGGTAAATATTCTTATTTGGATTATGTTGAATGGCTTGCTTAACAATGCAGATATTCTTCAAAGGAAGCTGCCTACTTATTATATCTCTCCACAGGTTTGCTCTCAATGTTTGGCAAGTTCAGAATCTCTTTCACATTTGTTCTTCCAACATTTGTTCTTCCAGTGTGTTTTTGCAAAACACTGTTGGATACGTTTATTTAATTGCTTCAAGGTCAGCTGGGTTTTTGACAATGATTTTAAGGAAAATGTGCTTCAACTTTTGATTGGACCAAAATTGAAGAAGAAGCCAAGATTACTTTGGGTCAATGCAGTCAAAGCTTTGTTATCAGAATTATGATTTGAAACCAAAGAGTGTTCCATGACAAAGCATCTCCTTGCTCCTTTAAATTTGATACCGCTCATATCAATGCCTCATCTTGGTGCTCCCTCTCAAAAGATTTTAAAGATTTCTCCATTCAAGACATCAGTCTCAATTGGAACGCCTTCATTTTTCTGCTTTCTTGATTTTGTTATTGTTTAGATTCTGGCCATAGTTTAAATTTCAGATTTTCATTTGGTGTAAGCCTTTGTTTCAGGCATGGATTAGTCAGATTTGTACTCTGTTTTAGAATTTTTACTCTACTTTTTAGGATATGATGAGAGTGCTACAGAGGTGCCAACCTAATTGAGATGTCCTGGTGCATTTGCTGATCCTCTGTTTTGTTCTCTAGTGTTTGTTTCCTTTCATTCACTTGTAATATCTTTCATTATCTTAATGAAGTGGTTTGTTTCTTGTTCAAAAAACAAAAAAAACAAAAAAAAAAAATCCTGAAAATTGATGTTGAACCCCTCGATTTACAATATACAGAAAAATATTTAAATCCTAGGTGCTAACATCTTCCCTACATAGAAATGACTATCAAACTTAAATTGATTTATGCAGACCTATTTTTCTTTTTGTTTTAAATAGGTGACCAATTACACTTTCAACCTGATTAGTGGGGATTCCAAATTCTTTTATTTTAAGAAATTCTTAAAAGAGGACAATGGGTGCTGAGCTCCACGTCACCATCACCTTACAACAAGTATCTCCCACGAAAGACCTGAGATTATTAGACCTTATGCTTCTTGGGATGTTCTATGTAATCAACTCTAGTAGGGGATTTTTTGTAACAATTTTTGGTTATTTTTCAATATGGTTTCTTATTTTTATTCTCCTTCAAGAGCTCAAGGATTATTACTATTTTGACCCAAAACTTAAGCTTATGGGTGAAAGTAAATTTAATATTATATCATCACTGACACTCTCATTTACTGGGCTTGTAATTTTGTCAAAGACCCAAGAAGTGGAAATCAATATTAATTGGATAGGAATAACATTATAGGGGTTTGAACACAGGACATCTTGTACCTCTTACTCTGATACCATGTTAAATCATCGATTGACCTAAAAGCTTAGGCTCATGGATGAAGGTAAATTTAATAGTATATCAACACTTTGACAATGGTAACTTTTCAAATACAAATAAAAAAAAATAAAAATACTTTTTTTAAAAGAGAGAAACTTTATTTTCAAGTAAAAAGTTTTGAAATGGAAAACAATTTTCTAGTCGAGTTCTTTGTCACAGAGGAAGCTTCTACCTTCATTTGATATAAGCTCCCTAGAAAAAATCTACAGGGCCAAAATACTAAAGATAACAACTGATCTATTTTTCTCTCCCTAAACTATACCAGCTTTGGCCTAACTTACACGGGAACATTCTATAATCAACTGGAAGTCTCGTATAACAATTTTCAAGTTTTA
Organism: Benincasa hispida; assembly: GCF_027475165.1. Taxonomy (NCBI): domain Eukaryota; kingdom Viridiplantae; phylum Streptophyta; class Magnoliopsida; order Cucurbitales; family Cucurbitaceae; genus Benincasa; species Benincasa hispida. The sequence continues at coordinate 9,810,556 of NC_143483.1, forward strand.
AAAGTAGGCCTTGTTAATACAGAAATTATTTTAATTTATGCTCGGCTAACAATTGACAGGCACATTCTCTAATCAATACAAATATTACTTAAGTATGCTCCCCGAAGAAAAATAAGCATAAGCATAAGAAACAGAAGCTAACCTTTGAGCCAATCTTCAATTTCTGCTTTGGATTTATCCCATACTCATTTGGTATGACACCGTCTGCAAGTAACTGCAAACAAATGGATCAGTTACTTTAGCTAATGTAGTCCGACCATAAAAGGTGAATACTGAAACAATGTAAAAGAGCATTGTTAAGAAGTAAAATGTGTTGGATAAAACTAAAAACCATATCCAATCTTGTGCCAACCTAAGCATAGCTCAACTAGCAAACACATCTCTTGACCATGAAGTCTCCCAACTTGACATGTTGAACCCAAAAACTACAAAATTGTCAACAAAACTTTTGAAAAAGGAAGTTTAACATATGTGATCAATAAATTCCTTGAGTCAAAGCTTGGAAGAGCAAATCCGTTTATTGATTTGGTTTGACATGTAACTCAACTTGGCACACAACTGGACAAATACACTCAATACCCTTTCCTCAAGGGTAAGTTGAATATATACCAAGAATCCAAATCGATAGAAAGTCTAGCACGAGATTAAATGATTTTACAAACATGGCACAATTTTAAGCCCAACCCAAATAAAAGTTTGAGAAGTCGAACAGATCCATCAACACATTTTTATTCATGATAAACGTGTATTGCTAATAGACATTTTTCGTCTTCACTAATAGACTAATATATCACTTGGTAATAAGGCTATTAATGATAGACATCTATTGCCTTCATTAATGGACGCCTATAATCAATACATAAAATTGGCATCTATAGAAAAAACATCACTGTAGATTTCAATTATTGAAGACATCTATCACTCATTGGTGACGGTTGTCTATCATTGAAAAAGTCATCTAATAAATGTCTATTAGAAATATACTATAAAAAGGATACATTTGTATGTGGGAATAAAAAGGAAATTATATAAATATGTTTTTCTAAGAATACATAAAAATGTTTAAATAGGCACAACATTTTTTTTACAAAAAAACAGATATTTACAAATTATTTTTCAATGAGACAAATTAATATGGGAACTATACCACCCATTATACTCTCTTTCTTCTACATACTATACATATTATAGAATGTTGGTCATCATAAAATAAAAATTAGGTTAAAATACCATTTTGGTCCCTGTACTTTCATGTTTCATTCAGTTTTAGTCCCCATCTTCCAATAAAGCTTAAAAATGGTCCCTGCTATTGAATTATTATTAATAGCTAGATGAGTTGGCAAAAGAAAATAATAAACAAATGCCATCTCAGCAAGTTGGGTTAAGAACCAATGATCGGTTTGTTTGGTCAAAATATCAGAAATTTGGCTTTTGAAAGAATGAGAAGAATATCAGTTAGTTTGAATCATGATTTCAAAAGAGACCTCAATTCGGGACAAGAGTCTCAAAGCAATTGAAGCCATCTAATTCCAGAGCAAATCTTGGCTTCATCGATGAATTCTTGGAGTTAGCTTCTTCTTTCTTGCTTGGCAACGACTTTGTAGAGGTGGGGAAGCGATGAAAGAGGCAGAATCACCATTGTTGGGATTGAAGGAAGGTACAGAGAAAGAAGCCCTAACGAATTTTCCGAGGAGCAATTCGGCGGTGAAGGCATCGAACAAACTGAACATGGAATTCATCTTCTTCTTTGAAATTTGATTGAATTCCTTGAATTCTTGTTTAGATTGGGAGGTTGTTGGTGAGGAATTTGATGAAACTTGGGGAAAGAGAATGGGATTTATAAGGAATTTCTTCCTTATCTCTAAAGTAATCGGCAATTTCAGTCACTAATTCCTTCCAGTTGTTCTTTTAGAGCCCTCTGTTCCTTCCTCAATCTAGCAATTTCAGTCACTAATTCCTCATCCCTCATCTGATCCCATCTATTTGGATCTACCGTCCAAAACCCCTGTTTTAAAAAATAATCAAAATGAACACCATCCTTTTCTTGTGCATGCATCTCAGAAAACCTTATTATTAAGCCAATATTTGCATTATCTCCTTTGCCTTCACCCTTAAAAAAAAAATAAATAAAAGACCCAATCTTTATATTTGGATCTACCGTCCAAAACCCCTGTTTTAAAAAATAATCAAAATGAACACCATCCTTTTCTTGTGCATGCATCTCAGAAAACCTTATTATTAAGCCAATATTTGCATTATCTCCTTTGCCTTCACCCTTAAAAAAAATAAAAGACCCTATCTTTATATCCATGCAAATACACATCTCTCTTCCACTCATTGCTATGAACTTAACATGGTTCATAAAGATAGCCATAAACACTGCTTTCCTTGGTCGGTTCAGTGAGCTTCCATTAGCCCGTGGAACACTCGGTTTCACCTTCACAAAGGTCACCAGAATCTCTATTTTGAACGGCCACTGTGGTGCCATGGAACCCATCCTACATGGCATTTATTTATCATTTTTCTTTGCCAACTCATTTCATTGTTAATTATAATTTAATAGCAAGGACTATTTTTAAGCTTTATTGAAAGTACAAGGATAAAAGAGAATAAATGAAAGTACAGGGACCAAAATAGAACAAACCTCAAAGTATGGGGACCTAAATGATATTTTAACCTAAAAATTAAGTATTTGAACTAAATATGTGATCCCTATAAAAGATTATTCATTCTCGATTTAAATGAACTTATAAATATAGGTGATTACGAACAAACATTGTTCCATTTTGATATTTCATAAATTCATTTAGTCTTTATATCTAGTATATGGAAAACTTGTAGTCTAAAATTTTAGACCATGGTAACTGAAAGATCTCATGTCCATGCAAATTTTAGACCATGCTGTAGTGCTTTGAAGTGGTCAAATGCTTTCCTCGATTACCAAACTATGAGAAGTTTTGGCACTCAATGTACTGTTTGCAGGAACTGTACCTGAGCAACTTGGAAGAGCTCATCCAATCCTTCCAGATTAAGATGGGCATTATGTAAGAGGTCGTATCTGCCAGTCAACCAAGAAATGTACTCAGAAGGAGATAAAGTACAATTGGAAATAAACTCTACGTAAATAGTCAAATGCAAATTTCTTCATCTCATCTTTACTTACTTTTGCATATAAAGATGAAAAGGGAAGGATGTAAAGTAGGAACCAAATTCATCTATCCATACTTAAAAGTATTCATATCAAGTATCAAGTCTGCAAACCTTATCTGATTGCATTTCACAATATACTGATTTAAGTAATTGGGAATCAAAGCATTGAAGCATGGGGTAACATGAAAAACAAGCAGCATGAAACAGTTGAATTAATCCCCAACGCACAAAAAAAAAGTTGGAAGAAAATTTAATCATGTGCTTCCTATATACCGAAGGTCGTGAGAATGAGAAGTAACTTTCACTTATTAGTGATGCAAAAAGTAACTCGTCATCACCAAAATAGATGTCTTAAACTTCTACAGAGCCTGAAGACATGATGTTATTTACTAAAAGATCTTCCCGCCACATCATCTCTTAATGAATGACCCATGCATGACCTCAGCAAGTATGGTAGCTACTACTTAACAAATTAAAATAGGAAGAAACAAAAAAAAAAAATACTTACTTGCATGAGTCATAAACATCAGGGATTTGTGTTATATCAAAGCGACTGCAAGATAATTTGAAATAATAGTTAAAATGAAATCCACGTAATAGCAACATTTTCATATGAAATTAAATAATCCAGGCCTAAGCATTCCTCATCAAGTTTATAAAATAGTATGAGACTAATAAAGGATGGCAGCATAATTTCAAACTGCCATATCCTTCTCTTTGCTCTTGCTTCACTACTCAATGCAGCATAAAAATTGGAAGAGTCAATTCTTACTCTTTCCGTTCATTATACAGGTCTCTTTCAAGTTTTCTCCAACGAGCATACATGAGAAGAAATCCCTCGCTGCCACAAGGTAATCCAGCAGCAATGCGATCGATATCAATATTGGTCTTTCCGAGGGCCTTTGCTTGATCATAAGGTAGAATTATGTCGTACAAACTTTTCTCTGTAATCTCTTCATCTTCATCTTTAGCAAGGCATCTCACTTGTTCAGTGACCTTCTTAGTCAATTTTACCTAGAAAAACAAAGCCATGAATTTGTAGGAGTAAGAGAGGACTAAGGACAACAAGCAATTTCATTCTTACTATTTTACAGCCTAAGACCATGGACAATGACACCAAGCAAAATTGTTCTTGCTTATGGTTGAAAATGTTTACCATGCTTTTTTTATACAAAATGGACAATGATAACAGAACAGGATAGAAACTAGCATATATTACGACATAATGATAATTACCAATTTGGGTAGAAGGTCAAAGGCATTGGAAGGCAGTCCTGCTCCATCAGTCATCCATGGTGATTCAGCTGAACCATTGCTATGAGCTATCTTTCCATGCGATGTTATGATCTCATTCAACCTTGCCTTTGTAACATATGGAAGAAAACCGTAAACATCAAAGAAACTAGAACGTAGGACTAAACCTGTACCTTCCTTTGACAATCAAATCGAAAACCATGCAGTTTTAAGCATACAATAAAATGAACATGTTTGATAATGAAGTTGATTTGAAAGAAAATATGATGGGTGCTGCTTGTTTCTCTCCACTACATCCTTCAGAAGTCCCGGCACATTTGAAGATTGTTGAAGAGTATGGTTTACTCTTGGGCTGATCCTCCCCTCCTTGTTAGATTTTGTTTGAACTTATTCACGCAAAATTCAGAAATGCAAAATTGTTCTTGAAAAGGAAAAAAACAAGAAGCCGCAGTGGAAGTGGATACTTTGGGATTGCTAAACAATTGGAGAATTGCTGATTGTTCTATTTTGGGAGCTTTGGAGTTTTGTTCATATATCGAGTTGGTTCGCCTTGAAACCGCTTGTCGAATTGCTTCCTCTTGGTGCACATCAAAAAAGAATTCCAAAGACTACTCCATTCTGGACCTATGCTTAAATTGGTAGGCTTTCACTTTCCAAGAATGCTAGCGGATTGCTTCTCGGATCAGTTCTCCTCTAGCTAATTAAGTTTTATTGTCTATAATTGTTCGTCCTGTTTTGTCTAGTCTTGGTTTATGTTGGTTTTGTTTGTTCTTGCTAATCTTTTGTCTGGGCTAAGTTTTAGCCTTGGTTTTGATCCTTAGGCCTTTTTGCTCTTTGTATAATTCTCTTGTACTTTGAGCATTAGCCTCATTTCATTTTATTAATGAAGAGGCTTGTTTCCATTTTTTTTTAAAAAAATAGATTTTTGATACTCCTCTTGAAAAGGTGATGTATAAAGCCCATTGGAAATCAAAAGGTCCCAAAAGAATCAATATTTTGACTTGGATTCTGCTTTATGGCTCCCTTAATTGCTCTTTTACTTTGCAACATAAGATGTGAAGTAAACATCTTTCACCCTTAATTTGTCCATTGTGTTTAGCCAATGGAGAAGATTTGTAGTATTTGTTATTTGATTGTTCTTTCTCAAGAAATTGCTGGTGGAACTTATTTTCTAACTTCGGTTTGCTGAGCTTTTGGGAACAATGTGAAGGATAATATTTCGCATCTTTTGGTTGGTGTTTCTCTATCTTCTAGAGCTCAGATAAATGGTCAAATACAGTTAAAGCTTTGGTTTATGAGATTTGGTTTGAACGTAATCAGGGAATTTTCCATGATAATTTCAAGGATTGGTCAAACAGGTGGGGTTCAGTTCGTCTTTTAGCTTCTCCTTGGAGTTCGCAATCCAAGCTCTTTGAAGATTATTCTATTCAGGATATTTGCCTCAATTGAAATGCTTTTATTTTTTCTATGTAATCAAATATTTTAGATCTATTGTAATCTCTAAAATATCGTTTTTTATTGGATATGATGAGGGTGCTATGAATGTGTCGACCTAATTGAGATATCTGGGTGCATCTTTTGATCCTTAATGGTTTATTTGGTTCATGCCTCTTTGTAATTTGAGCTTTACTCTTTTCATTATATCAATGAAAAGTTTTGTTTCTGTTTCAAAAGAAATTATGAATTTTCATTCCAAATATCCTGGATCATCAGAAATACATTTTTGGTTTTAGATTTCATTTTTTTCCTTGTACAAAACTAAATTTATATCGTTTATTAGTTCCATTAAGTTCTCCAAGAGGAGATTTAATATTTAAAAAAAAAACAAAAACAAAACAAAACCCATCATAAACTAAAAAGAGGAGGTATATATGATATCAATTTTAACATTGTATTTTAAATTCAAATCATTGAAATAAGTTGACTAATAGTACAATTCAAAACTGTTGCCTTGTTTTCGTCTTTGGACATCTTAGGATCTAAATATTCCAAAATATGGCGTACTGTATAGAAAACATTAAGCAATTACCTTGGCTTCCTCCATCTCAGTACTGGCATTGTCGAGTCCGTCCAACATAGAGGAATCCTTACTAACAAGGGAAACCTTCAACAAGATAACATTTATGAGCCTGATACTCCAAATAGTAATAGCCATTCAAAACTACATTGAGAGAAAGCTACAAACCAGAATTGGTGTTAATTGACCTTCAAGGTCGAGGAGACCTTTGGCAAATGCAGCTGCAGACATCTGCAAATGGATATTATTATCCAGACAACCCATGTGTGAAGAACAGGTTGGTCAAAGTTTAACAATTCAGAAGCAGAAAAAAGATGGATAATATGTGAAAGAATATAAATGTTTCTGTGGCGAAACCCAGAAAAAAAAATCCTGTCTCTTATCAAAGATTAACATCTAGTCTTTATGGGAAGAAATAATATTAATAATACAAAGTAAATAAGAAAAGAAAAGAAAAAGGACAACAGAAACAAGTGCACCAATACTGAAAGAAAATATATACAAAATTTACAAGATTCACTAGTAATATACCTGAACCCGACCCTCATCAGAGCTGTATATTTTTAAATCATGCCTATATGTACTGTGGAGGCGAAGCAGACCTGTACCTTCGCCTGAATGAGAATAGAAAATGATCAAGAGGACCACAAAAATACAAAAGCTATTGATTTCAATCATTTACAGACCTATAGAGAAGAAAGAAATAGGCAGATGAATGTAAACTCAAGATCATCCCACAAATTGCAGTAAAAGGTGGCTCAAGCCAATACAATGCCATAAGCTCAACAAAATAAACGTAATTCATATGTTTATACCAATAACTATAATCTTTTCCTACACATGGTTTCCTATTGGAAATCTTTATTGTAATCATCTTCAAATGCTTTGGGGTTTCCTCTTATATCATTTATCCAGTGAAATGTATCTTAAAAATTTTACTGTACATGGTCAGTTATAGGTAAAATATTCATAATTCTAACCTGGATACATGTTGTTGCGAAAATATCTTCCAAGTTCTTCAGCCTGCAAAAAATGGAAACCGAGAGAAGTGATGAAACTACAACCAGAATTTTTCTTTTCTTTTTTTCTTTCTTCCTTTGTTTTTTTGTTTTTTTTGTACACGTGAAGACAGTGATTTATGTGCATTTCGAGAGTGGCATTGTAAGGTCCCAAACAGAAGCCAAATCACAGCCATACTATAATCTTAAATCATCAATTGATTCAAAAGCCTAGGCTAATGGGTGAAGATAAATTTAATTTTATATCATCTAACACTCCCCATCATTTGTGGGCTTGAAATATGAAGAAGGCTTAACAAGTGGAAATCAACATTAATTGGAGAGGAAATAACAATATAGGGGTTTGAACAGGACCTCCCTAAACCACCTACTCTGATATCATCTTAAAATCACCAATTGTCCAAAATGTTTAAGCTAATGGGTGAAGGCAAATTTAATCTTGTATCATTTAACAATAATAAATAACTGCATAGGTTCAAAAATGAGAATCAAAACCTGTTTTCGACCGGCATGTGTTAGAACACCTCCATATTTAAGAACCATGAGAGCTTCCACAGGCCGTTCTTCCTCTTCACCATTATTTTTTGTAACTTTAACCCATTTTAGTGGCTTCAGCTGAACCTTCCTATAGATACCAGAGAAATGTCCACCCTGGGTAAATTAAAAAAATAGCATGAAAAGGGAGAAGATGCGGTTTGTATCATATGACAGAAATAATAATTGGAAAAATATGTTAGGGGTTGGGGGTATGTCAGAGATATCTCGTAGCAGACTAAAGTTAAAGCAGTAAGGGACACAATACACCAATTCAAAAAAAAAGTAGGAAACATGATTGTTGAGGATACTTTTTCTTTCAACACAGCAAATGCCATGGACCTCCCCTCACAACTTTCAACTTTCAGATGGATTTTTAGGGTTGAGTTAAATTGTGGGGCTAGGTTTCTAGGGCTGGCCATATTAAGATAAGTAATGGATTGGGTTTATTTTTTCAATAACTTCTCATCAATTTTTTAGGTTGATGTGCCCACATGTCCCCAATGTTTGGACGTATCCCTGAATTGTCTGAAATTTAAAAATAGAAAAGAAAAGAGAATATCAAAAATACTTTTTTGCATATCACACTCATGGCTGAAGGGGTTTGTCCAAATGATTAATTTTCATTCTACATACCAGCCCCGGTACTGCTGGTTACCAAGTATTGGCACTGACTAATGTAGACAACAAGATCCTTTGCATTTTGCATTTATACAAGTTAATTAACAACTAAATAAGTACAAAAAGAAAAACGTTTGCATCCTAAAAAACCTTTATGGAGGGGGGATTTGAAACTGAGATGGGATCCAAACAAAGGTTGGCAGATGTATGTGAAAATACTATGGAAACAAACCCTGCTTTAGTTTGACTCCTTTTGGTGGGGCAAGGCCCTTTGTATTCTTTGATTTCTCCTCAAAGAGAGATCTGGTTTCCTTATAAGAAGAATGAAAACAAATACTGGTAACTTATAAGCATAAAAGTAAACAAACAGGAAGAAACCTCCTCGAGCACTGCTTTAACTTGACGAAGTTTCTCTGCATGTTCAAAGTCCTCTGCTTCACTATCGCTTTCCCGATCTGGTCTATAATTTGCAAACAGTCAGACAAATAAACTAAGAATTTAATTCAAATGTAAGGCTACTTTGGGAATTTTAGAATGGCTGTATTTTAATTGTTTTTATTTCTTTTAATTAGTTTTCCAATTTAATATTTTAGATTAAGCATGACAAAACCCTTCTCCTTTAGGTCTATTTAAAAGAGGTTAGGTTTAGTTAGCTAGTTAGGTAGTTAGGTGTGAAACCACCTTTTCCCTTTAGGTCTATTTAAAGGGAACGTTGTTAACCTTTCCTTCATTATTCAACATCAATAAAATTCTTCTCCAAGATTGCTCCAAGAAACTCTTAATTCAACTATTGCATCAAGTATCCTGATAAGTAAATCTATCACAATGTTGGTTTTACATTTTCCTTCTTACAAAATGGCAAACACAAAAACAGAAATAAAGTACAGTATAATGCATGCTGCATTAGATAAAACCTAAAAATGGAAGAGATCTCCAGTTTACAGTCTTTGAATCTTGTAGAATAGATGATTGGACAGTGATTAATTTGATACATTGACGAAACAGTTGGATAGATCATCCCAACCGCACATTGGTGATAAAACAGAAAGAAACATACATGGATGTATAACTTGCTAAATTTTCAGAATAAAGCCCTTATGAAGTTATATGATTGCAGACTGATACCTAGTACGAGGCACAAGCATTCTGGTGGCATCTAGGAGATCTTGCAACTGCACAGCACTTTTTAATTTTGTCTGCAAAATGAGTTTTAACAGTGTCAAACAGTTTTGTTTAGTTGGATAAAAGAGAGAAAGGATATAGAAGATATAAATATAATTTCCTCGGATCTTGGACGCCCCCCATTATACTTCAACATCAAGTTGAGCAGCTTCTCCTCCGTAACTTTCAATTTCACCTTCTGTTTGGGAGTTCTATCACCACTGACCATATAAAATGGAACTGATGTTAGAGCTAAAGAACTGATATATTATATAGAGAGAGATCAAAGAAATGTAACATACTGCCGTATGATAGCAATTACACATCGTAATTCCTCAGACTGGCCAAATGTTCCAATAATACCACTTCCTTGACGAGTTAATCCTTCAGAGACCTGGATTTGTTCGTTGACTTTCCATGGTAAAGTAGGAGGAATAGCTGAAGAAAGATGGGGAGCTTTCGCATCTAAAAACATCTTTCTGAGAAGACAAGCGGCGTCATCATAATACCTATAGTTACCAAATTTTTAGTTTACTATTAGTTAATTATTTGCCAAAACAAAAATGATTTTCAGTATTAACAACAGTGAACACAGTGGTTTAAAAAAAATCTTAAGAAACATAAATAACAATCTCCATTTGTCATTTTCAAACATTGCCTTTTATTTCTAGAAAGAACAAAACCTTTTGGAAAGCCACTAATTAGATTAGAACAAGTTTTCCCAACAAAAGCAAGAGAATGAAAAATGCATTTAACAAACGACCAGACATGATTTAAGAAGGCAAGGTACAAAAGGTGCTTGCTTAGCAAGTTGGTCAATAGCAAACGCCTCGAATGCCTGGCAATTAAACAAATATGATCACCAAGCATCTGTAAGGATTCTCCCTTACAAGATAGGTATTATTGAATGAAAGCTTGCCCTAAGGCAATACAAACTCCTTTCTCACTATGAGAAGACTCAACCAAGCAAAAGAAGGAAAATAATAAATTCAACCCCAATGATATACTCTCTCTTCCCCCTCTCTAACGACATTCTCTCTGCCATCTATTGGTCCTCACTTATCAATCACATACATTCCCTCACGTTCCTCACTCCCAATCACTACCTAACTTCTACAATTACATTCTTACCCCTCCTTCCATATTGATGGATAATTGGTGGCCTAACAGCATCATCGCTCCATGAAAGAAAAGTCTCACATACAGATATGTTCTATGAATTGTATAATCAATTCATTCACGTTCAAGAAAGTTGTCAACTCATTTGACAATATGTTTAGAATTCTTTTAGACGTTCCTCACTCCCAATCACTACCTACCGTCTACAATTTCTCACCCCTCCTTCCATATTGATGGATAATTGGTGGCCTAACAGCATCATCGCTCCATGAAAGAAAAATCCCACATACAGATATGTTCTATGAATTGTATAATCAATTCATTCACATTCAAGAAAGTTGTCAATTCATTTGACAATATGTTTATAATTCTTTTAGAATAGTAACAACTTACTGATAGATTCCAATCCACTAGAACAATATATCATAAGTATCAGCAAGGAGAAGATTACCCCAGCCTTCTTCCACACTCAATAGGCACCTTTCACCATAATGAAGAACACCATTAATAGCCTTACCAAACACAGAAACCTTCCCAATAATAGAACAATCTCTCCACTAACTCATGACACTCAAGTTTTCGATTAGGATGGAGAAAATGAATTTTGAGCCTGCATATGTAGCACAAAGTTCTCAATTACTACTAATGCTAAACTGAAGTGAAAGTTTCGTCCTTCTAGAGGTATTACTCGAGGATATTCTCAATCCCTTTTTCTCCTTTTCATTTTCCTAGTGGTGAATTCTCCAAGTAGATGCAATGATCTTAGGTTTGATCAAAGATTTTTTCTTCTATTGAACAATTTCGAGGACATAAATTACTATCAATTTGCACATCACAATTTTTTCTCCACTCTTGATAAGATTTGTCTTGATGTAAGAAACATCTATGATCAAGGCCCAAGCTTCTATCAAAAGGCTTCCGTTTAATTGCAACACCAGTGTTATTCTAAAGGAGAATGCACCACCCTAATTTTGTTATATTTTTTTAACAAGAAACAAATATTTCATCATCTATCAAAAGGTATTTTCCTTTTTAAAAAAAAAACCTACCAAAAGGAAGAAACAGTTACATGGTTACAACCTCTCAGTGAGAGAACCATAAAAACACCAACAAGAACAAGAAAGAGGAACTAAAAGTAAAAATTACAAGAGACAAAAACAGTAAAAAGAAAAATCAGAACACAACGGGCAAAACCAATCAGCCAACCCCAAAAGGAAAAATTACAAGGACTAACGCAAGTCACCTACAAGCCCCAACCTAAGGCAAGAAAACAAAGTTGATTAGGAACCGCAACTGCCAAACCAATGAAACCAAAATTTGTAAAGAGAAATCAACAAAATATTTAGAGTGAGAACACCGGAAAGGGGCCTTAAGGTTTAACCATGATGAATGTTGGCCATGCAAGATCCTCTGATTTCTTTCCATCTAGAATTCAGAAAGGAGGGCATGATCGCATTAAACCACTAGAGATTAGCCTTTGAAGACAAAATTGGACCAACAAGCAATTGCTAAACATTATCCTTAAAAGAATTGGAGAAAACCCAGACACTGGAAGATCGAGAAGACCTTGTTCCAACAAAATTGAGAATACATGCAACTGAAAAGCATGTGGAGTTAAGCATCCTCATCCGACCAAAAAAAAGAGGATATAATAAGAGGGAAGCTTTTGTTGGACAATTCAAGCTTCTATTAAGCAGGATCCACAAAAGAATATTAACTTGTTCCGACTGTTTGGACTTCTAGAGAGCTGTATAAATTTTTCCACCCATAGGAGGAGGTGATGCCGAACGATGAGTTGAAGACAACTGAAAATACACCTGATGGCTCAAGTGACCATGGAGCCTCCAACAAAACCAATCTAAACCCTGAATTGAAGAAAGGCATCCCAATATTGACCAAAAATTATCAATTTCTTCATCCTTAACAATCTTTGAAAGAAGGCATTCCACAAGAGAGAATTAGATTATTGATATTTTCTCAAAAGGAATTAGATTTATGGTTGGCACAAGAGCTACCGTCATCTAACAACTCTGAAGAATCTTTAACCCTTTTACCCTAGTTATTATAAGATTTAAAAATTAATGCAATGGTGCGACAGGTTGAAAATAGAAATATAGAAGTTTTAGAAAGAGCCAAACCAGTTGAAAAATTAGGTTGGAGACAATATTATTTATCACAATTTACTTGAAATGAGATATAAAAAGCATGAAGCGAGATCAACCATAATTGAAAAATGTATATGAATTTTGCATTACTTGTGTGAATTTTTAACAAAACTCCATCCATTTACATCGCAAACATATGAGCGGCCCTCACATCGTAGAAGATCAAACCCACAAACCTGCAGAAATAAAGTAAAAATAGAATCAGCTAGTAAACATGTACACTGAAAAGTAACTTAAGAAGGAAAAGATGCATATCAATTGTTTCTTGTACATGAAGCTATTTTTTTTTTTTTTTTAATAACACAGAGCTTTTGTCGGAAAAAAGTTCAAGAAAATATTAAAAGAGTACAAGGGGCAAATAAAAACCAACCCCAAAGAGCAACCAAACTAAAGAAGAGCCCAACCTAACAGATAACTACAAAAGTTCTTACAAACTGAAGCTAAAAATGAGGTAAGCGACTAGACGGTCAACTTCTTGTACAACTATAAATAAGTTTATGTATAAGCATTTCTTAAGGAACAAAATGAGTTACTCAAATAAGCAATCCAACCATCCAGTACTTCAAAGCTTAATAAAATATAAAAATATAAAAATATATAAAAGAAGGAGATGGAATCAAAAAATTGAAAATTAAATTAATCTACATTTAGGGCCTATGGAGTAACATTTTCATTTCTAGTTTCTTTTTATTGCTTCTTGTTTCTTGTTTCCTTGTTTGTTAATAAAGAAAAACAAAACTACATTTGGAAACATTTTCTTATTTCTTGTTCTTTCTTTTTTATTGAAAGAAGAAGAATAGAAATGGTGATTATTTCTTGTTCCTTGTCCTCCAAAATTTTACACTCAAAATGTAAATTATTACAAGAAAATAAACTTTTAATATTAAATATCAAAAAAAATTATATTGAATTCATATTTAGATATTTTACAAGTAAACAAATATAAAATAATGCTTTTATTTTATTTTTTTTATTTATTTTTGAAAAAACAATGAAAACAGAAACAAGGTAAAAAAAAAAACTTGATTTTATTGTTTACAAAAATTTCGAAGCAATTTTAGTAATGTTCCTGCAGTAAACAGTTAGCCAATGTTTTAATTTCACAAAATCAGGAAACAGAAAAACAGGAAACGACAAACAAACTACTAAACATTTAGGCTAGAGCAAGCAAGTTGAGCAGTTTTTAGAACTCAAGGACACAGTTGTACAACCTATAGAACAAATCCTGTTCAAGTAAGGTCGTAGTTGAGCAGTTGAATGATATAAACAGTTTATATTACATAAAGTAAATTAGAAGAGAAGGCAAAAGAGAGAAATAATATCAATTATTTCAAAGGTCAATTAGAAGATCAAATTCGTTTAACATACCGCTTGCCTAAATGCACGACAAACATCCCTAGCCATTTGCTTTTCGGCAGGAGTCAATAGTACAGGATATCTCACCTGAAAAAGTACAGAAATATGGTATGGAAAACCTTTTCTTGTGTAACATATCGATATACCTTAAATAATCAGGGATGTAAATGCTAGCTTAAGCACCTCTTATGATATCAATCAACTAATAACGTCTTCTGCTTGACTCATCAAACTTTTTTCCTCTCTTATTTTAACAAAAAATAAACATTTCATAGATGAAAATACTAAAAATAATAATAATAAAGGGAAAAAAAACCCCAACAACAACAACCTCCTAAGGGGAGAGAAGAAATAAAGCAAAGTACACGGAAGAGCCAAAGAGATCATACGGAAATCTCCATAAGCCAAGGACCTAAGCACAATAAATACTAATATCATCATGTAGAGCTCTTCAAGATGAAGCCATCAAAATGATAATATCCCATTTCCTAAAACCACCTGGAGCTTTCTCCATCCATTGGAAGATTCCCACGCCTTTCGAACCAAATAATCCATAAAGCATCCTTAACTGGAAGTACGAAGACAAGCCAAAAGAAATTACAGTAAAAGTCTCCAAATGGCTGCAAGTATAGAAGTATAACAATTTATTGACTTCAGCTTGCGAAGTTCTCCAAGATGAAAAATAGAAAGAACAATATCCCAAACATCACCAGGATCTTTTCCATCCCTTCAAAAGATTCCAATATTTCATTCCAACCAAATGATCCACAGGGTTGCCCAAAATCCACTGAACCAGAAAACTCTTCCTTCACAATTGAAAGGGATGCTTCCACACAAGGATGATCAAAGAAATTCCATAGCGGTGGAACCAACAATCAGACCTAACATTCCCATAAGTGTTTGTTAGATCTTCAAAGTAATAGACAGAAAATGAAAATATGGTTAGGATGTTCTCCATCCTTATTGTAGGAATGCAACAGTTCACAGAGAAAGCGTAGCTAGAATTTCTAGGTATGATCTTGCCAATTGTTTTAAGCCTCTCAGAAACCATGTGAAATAAATTCCTCAACTGTAATTGGAATGTTCTTTTTGATAGGAAACATAATCACTTCACTGATATAATGAAATAACAAAATGATGAAAGCCTACCAATGGATTTACAGAAAAAAACTATTCCAAGAGGCCATAAAGGTAGATAAGTTGTCATCACGAAAGGGGGATCAATTTACACCAAGAAAGAGACAGGTAAGTAGTTGATGAGAGAATAGCTGGGAGAAATTGTTCCTTCTCTAAGAAGATACGGGAGTTTATTTTCCATACTAAGAAAGTGGATGACTGGGATTATGGAAGGCCTTCATCCAAGGAATCTGACAGGGACAGCCAAGGCGATAGGAGTTGTGCCTTTAAGAGCCCGTCTGTGGCACATTTGGAAGCAGAGGAACGCTAGATCCTTCAAAGATAAGTCTCCTAATTTTTTGTTCTCTTGTAATCTTGTTCAGAATACGGTGCCTGTGTGGATTTCTTTACCTATGAAATTCTTTTGTAACTATAGTCTGTTGATGATCAAGGACTGGAAGGCTCTAGTTGTGTAGCTTTGATGGGAGGATCCCCTCTTACCCCACCCTTAAGTTGTTCTTGATTATTTAAAATATATTCTCTTGAAGTTTGAAGAAGAAGAATTATGAAAGTAGTAATAAGACAGCCATGAAGCTGAAGAAACCAATGTTCCGTTGATTGAGTTTGAGGTTCCATGAGCTTGAAGAAAGATTCCACGGCTTAGAAGGCTTTCGAAAATATTGGGATGATAAATAGCACAAAGATCATATTTCAGCCAAGCTTCTTTTCACAAGGTGGTGCTCTCTCATTCTCAACTGAGTTGCTAACTCTAGCTTTGATGGTGCCTATCAGCCTAACTATATGATGCCAAGGGGTGTGGGAGGAGGAAGATGTAGGCTACTTTGGCCTCACGTCTGAAGGAATAACCTCGTATTTTCTTTGATAACCTTGCCCCATAAAGTTCATCTTTTTCTAAATATCTCCAAAACCATCTGCAGAGAAGAGTTTGATCCTTGAGCTTGATGTTAACTGTGGCAAAGTATGAATATTATTGAATTATTCCTCACTTTGTTATTTTACAAGAATACAAACCCCTACCTTAAATAGAATTTGGACCTAATAACATAAAAGGAAAGAATTCTACAAAAATAATTACACAATAATCACAGCAAGTAAAATCAAATATTAAGGCATAAATCAACATTAACAATTCCAAGACTATCACTAGAATTGCTCATTAACAAAGATAATTTTCGTCTATTAATTAAAAATGAACATACACACGAGCGCACAAGGAAAAAAATAACAACCATTCCATAATTGAAAAAGGAAATGCTATATAACAAAAACCCGTAGAGGAAAAGATGAAGACGACCAATCAAAGTGTAGAAGAAGGTAAACGGTTTTTTTCCTGTAAATTGAATGATCTACATTATGTGATATAAGCCACCTACTTCTTTGCCATCAGGATTTCTCATAACAACACCATCAACGACAGGAGATTTGCGTGCCTCAGCATGGGCATATTCAGGACCAACAGTGTAGACCTACAATCGTTTGACAAGACAATCCAATAATTATACCACTCCCCCATTAATAAAGAAAATACGAGAAAGAACAACTATAACATCAGAAATTGAGAAACATTCACAAAAGAGACTACAGATTTTAGATGAAATTCCTTTAGAAGCTACTCAATATTTGCAAAGCGTGGATAACATGTATACTCATCGTGCAAACAAATAATGAAAGGAATAAATTTCAATAGGGAAACATATGAAAGAGAATGTACAGAACCTTGACATCTGTTCCTCCAGTTGGCATAAATTCTTCATATATATACGAGCCCTCACGCCTTACTCTTCTAACCTCCGGATGAAACTCACTTGATCGATTACCAACCTGAAGTTAAGTGATTAGAACAACACACATTAGAGAACTTCTAAATATTGAATTAGTCCCTCTTAAACTTTTAGAATAGAATCTAGAAGTAGAACTATTGACGTACAACATAGGATAATTTTCCATGTCTATTGGCTTGGAAAATAGGTTGTATGCAATGCAGAACATGAAAATTATACTTGTTTTCTGTCCAGATTTCCTCAATATACATGTAACATAATTATAGCTACAACAAATCAGCTTACCTTCCTAAATAATTCCTTCATACCGCCACCTGCTGAACTGGGGTAATATATCATTATGCTATGATCATCCCCTTCACATAATGACAAGATGAAAATCACTATGAATTAAGAATTGCACGATAACAAAGCAGTACATGAAACAATATAAATGCTACATACTATAATTAAACAATGGAAGGAGAAGAAAACACTTGAAGAAAGGTACTCAAGAAAAAAATTTTTAGAGAGCATCGTATAGGGAATTATATTATTTTCACTAAAAACTTTCATTATTAAAATGTAAAGTTATAAAGCATATTTAAGGAATCTAAGTAAGAGAATAGACACCTTAGGAAGAACAATTATTTTTCTCAATTCAGGTATAGAGTTAAGTGAGAAGGGTTACAAAATAAATGCAATAGAATAGAAGTTCTCCAGATTGTTTTTTGTTTTGGTTTTTGATTGTGAACAGAACTTCCATAAACAAACATGAAAGTATAATAAGGCAGTGTAATTTGTGCTATCTTCATCTATGCAAATGAGATGAGAGGGGGAAAAAAATATAATCTAAAGGTTAAAAAATACTTTTGTTGGCTTTTGGCTCTTCTTACTTTTCTTTGTAATAATGAACTTCTTGAATTTTAAAAAATGTAACACCTATGCCCTTTGACATTAAATGCTTGCAGAATAGATACACCCCAAAAAAATCACTTCTAAGACCAAAACCTTCTTTCCTACAAACTAGCATCAAATGTATTATTCTGTCAGGCCTTTTCAAGCTCAATCTTGAGCAAAATACTTAGTTTACGCTCTTGCCAAATCTCAAATAATCATCTTCGAGGACCTAAGACTTATTTTTAAGGACCAATAATAAGACTAATGCATTGTAATTCCTTCAAGTTTGCAACTTTCTCCTTCACAAGAATAAAACATGTGTAGACTCATGGATACACATGATTTTAGTTTAAGACCATCTTAAAATTTCCCCTTCAAAAGTGTTCTAGCACTTGTAAAGATTGTTTATTTTATATCAGTGAGTGTTCAGGCTACCATGTGCACACTTCAACTAATCTCACGGGATAACCCATCTATCCTTACAATGGCATGAAAACTCTAAGGATATTGAATCCTAGGTAGGTGTCCACCATGAATTAGCCCTCATAAAGAATTCAACAAAGAAGGAATTAGAGATATTAAATAAGAGGTCTCAACTTTAGCCCAACTTTCACCTCTTAGAGATATTAAATAAGGGGTTCTAAACTTTAGCTTAGAGATATTAAATAATGGGTATCAACTTTAGCCAAACTTTCACCCTATCAAGAGGTTCTCCCAACCAACTATTGTCGACAGAGAGAAATGGGTCCAATGCAACTCTTAAATATATCTGAAAACATCCACTTAAAAATAGAGTTCCCACTCAATCTCATTCGATTTGGGTCAATGTTGTTAAGGCCTTGATTTCAAAATTATGATTGGAAAGAAATCGAAGGATCTTTGAGAGTATAAGTTGTTCATGGTTATCACTTTGATTCATTTCATCTCAAAGCATCTCTTTGGTGTTCTCTTTCAAACTCTTTGATGGTTTCTCTCTTTAGGATATTAACTTGAATTGATTGCAATTCTTCTTTTATCTCTTTTTATGTTTAGAATACATGTGACGTCTATTTCACTCCTCTTGGAGTTTATATCTAGGTGAATTAGTCTCTTTTCATCCCTTCAATGAAAAGTTTTGTCCTTTGTTCTTTTTGTTAATTTCTTTTTTTAAAAAAAGAAAAGGAAAGAAAAAGAGGTTCTCCCATAGTAGCTTTTTTTCTTTACAAAGGGGTGGCCCAAGGGTGTGAGAGGAGCATAGAGGCATTTGGTTTGAACTGTACTCTTGAACAATAACAAAACTTTAAAAGAATATGTGTGTTCTCTTGAACCCCCATCATAGTTTGCACATTGATGCCACAACATCTAATGGTTCAACGTTAATATCAACTCACTGAGGATGTAAAATTTCATACATTCTTTTTATTTTTTTATAGGAATATTGCATACATTTCTACCACTAAACGTAGTTATGTAGCTAATTAATTTATAAATCAGATGACCTGCCTACACAAATTCTTGGCCACCTACTGTTATAAAGACGATTGAAGGTCACAAAAATGTTTAAAAATGTGATAGAAAGCAACATAAGTAAGACTTTGTGCTCTTGCTCTCTTTGTATCCAAATTTAAGATTTAAGGAAAAGTACGTCATCAAAATGTTACTGGCAAAACACATGCTTTCAAAAAGATTGATGGAGAGGAAAAGAAACCAAGAAAATCATAGATGCAAGCTCACCATCGACAGGCTTCTCCACAAATGGCTTCCAAAAACGGTTACCATTAACCTCAATAAAGTCTTCTTCCTCAACAAAATATTCCACATCTTGGTAAGGCACTTCTCTATTCACAAGGGCATAGCTTGGAACAGATATTCCAAACATTTCGAGACGCTTAAACCCAAAAGTAAACACAAAATTAATCTTTATTATTTGAATGTTAAACCACCAAAATACATGCAATAGTTAGTTTTTCAATCAAAAGTTTGTGTATGGAGTGTTATCACCGTAATGTATCTAATTCTCTAGAAAACATAACATCTATAATAAAGAAAAACTTCCAATATTATCACTTACCAATCATAACAAATTTTCATAACGTATCTATTCAAAGAAAAAGAAAACCAAGATGCACAATTAAATACATAAAATATTTTTTTCATTTGATAAGAAACAAAGATATATTCATAAGAGGAAAGGTAACAGCCCAGGGGACAAGCATAGAAGGGAACCCCATACAACAAAGCTACAAAAGAATGATTTGTAATAATCATGAGCCCAATACTGCACACTAACATAAAAAGAGTCAAAACAAAACAATTTAATCTTAAAAATTCCTTTAATTTCTATCCGTTGAAAGAAGAGAAAAGAGACATTGATAAGATGGAAATACTAGATGAGAAAGAAGAACCCTCTAATCCAATGGAAATTACAAAATTGCTATACCACATGGTTATAAGAGAAGATATGCTATAAAAGCAAAAGTATAGCTAAGAGAAGATTTGGAAATTTCATAGCTACAAAGTCCTTACACGACGGAGATATGAAATGTGACAAAATCAATTTCTCTCCAACAAAATGATAATAAAGACAAATTTTATCATACAGATAAAAAGGAAAATCTCGTCTTGGAATAGTTTTCAATACTGGTATGAATGAACCAGAAAAAAGGTCGTTTGTCCAACTGCTTCACTATACCAAATCCTTTCATCGAGATATTCAAGTTCATATCTTTCTTATTTATCTTTCTTGTTTTATAAAAGAAAACTATTTTATCATCTTCGAAAAGTTAGACATCAAAACAAGCTACTTTACCAAAAAAAAAAAAGGAGTTTCATCGAGAAACCAATTATTTTTAGCTGGAGTTCATTTGAACTATTTTTTTATGAAAAAACCACAATTTTCATTGAGAAAAATGAAAGAACACACAAACATGCACACACACACAAACAAAAAACAAAAAACAAAAAAAAAAAAGAAGAAAGAAAAGAAAAGAGGGAAAAAAACCGCCAAAAAGTGGAGGTTATCAAAAAGAAAAGCCTCCAATCAAGCAAAATAAAGCCAAGAGAATAATTATTATATAAAATAAATAAAAATTTTAATTTTTTTTATTATTAAAAAAAAAAAAAAAAAAAAAAAAAACTTTGTGATCGAAGCCCACAAAGAAATATTGAATATAGCAAGGGAACAACCATTAAAAGGATCAAGCTACTTCCCTCAAAAGATTCTATTGTTCCTCTCACCCAAAAGCTACCATAAAATACCACACACTCCTACTTGCCACAAAAGCTTTCCTTTCTCCCAAAATGGAGGGGGGAGTTCTTTTGAACTGTTTGTGGGAGAGTTTTTTTCTTTTTCCTATAACCTACTCCTTTAGTTCCTTCTTCAAGTTCAAGCAATAGTGCTCACGTTAATGTAGTCTTAATTTCTTCCATAAAAGAGTGAACTAAGATTTTGGGCACTTCAATCATTTAAAGAATTTTAATTTTAACAGAGAGATTTTTAAAACCACTTTTTCAGATAGCTTTAAAGGAGAGGATATTCCTCATGCTTCCTTTCTTCTGCATTTTTTCCCATCTTAATGAATTAACATAAGCATGTAAATTCAGTAATCATGTGAAAGTCAAATAGGAAAATTAACGGATCATATGATCAACAACGCCACTACATAAAATAGTCATGTTTAACAGATGTAAAATAAAAGATAGTATCAAATGATGAGAATCAAAGAAGCATACCTCGTAAACCTTCCTTCTGTCATGAAGAAGGTATTGTGGTTCCAACTCATTTACCAAAAAGGGTCTGAATATGAGAGTAGAGTATCATTCTATTGTTGAATTAAGCATAATAAGGAAGTAATCAACTTTCTAGATGTCAAAGAATTAAAATTTCAGGATCATCAAACACAACAAATAGATAAAGAATTAGAAGAAATATTCTCGGCTCGCCTTCATGCAAAGAAAATCTTGGGTAACGTCAATGACTGCCAAACTTCCAGTCCTTGAAGCTAACTCAGGAAAGAAACTCTTTGAATGTTCAAAGTCACTTGGATTTCCATAGTCACAAGTCATCGTTCTATTAAGTAAGAGAATCCATACAGAAGAATAAAACCAGATCCAACTGACCTAAATACCAAGTGATATTTATAACAATTAGTCATTTATTAGGTGATCTAAAATTATGGACCATTAATATCCAATAACAAATAGCTCCAAGGTCATTATTTCCCCAGGTCACAAACACAAATATGCATCCCCATTGATCAAAGATTCACAACATCCAGAAAATGGGACCGTATACTGCAAACTGCCAACAATTCAAAGTTCATTGCAGTAAACTGTGTTGACAAGGTATCTTTGGAGGATAATAGGTCAATATCTATGCAAGTACATACTCCTAATGAAAGGTTTTTCGTTCTGATTAAAATGGAGCTCTTTTCTATCATTCCTCTCTGAGGTTATAACTTCAAAACTCCCATCTTTCACTCTGCTCTTTTTGCCTACTGTAACCTTCTCAATGTGAATTCAAGTTTACTACAAGCTGGTTGTTTTTGTTTAACTGTTACATTGGGAGTTGTTAAAGGAAAAGAAAGCAGTTACATCGAGACTTTCTGTTTTTTTTACTTGCATCAAGATTCAAGACTAAATTTTTACAAGTGGTCTCTGTCTTCAGAGGGGAGTAGAGTAAATAATATGACCAAAAAATTGTAAATGAAACGATCCAGTGTGGTCTAAACTATTGAAAAGGAGATACCTACTTGAGCTGGAAAAAGCCTTGGAAGAATTTGTCAAAACCCACGAGAACAAGCATGGCCGAAGCACCGAAAAAAAGCGTTGATAAACACAATGCACTTGAACACATGAGTGAGAAGTAAACTTACTTGCGAAGAGCAGCATATTTTTCAACCTTCTCTAATGGATAGCCGCTGGAGTAAAAGGCAATCAAGCAATCACAATCTGGCCATCTGAAACAAGAATCCCGATAGATTACTCATAACGTCCAAAGCTCAAAGTCTATAATTTCATGCCCATGGCATATTGGAAGCAGGGAAATAGAACGACTAGCTGTCTTTTGGAACAAACAATCTATTCGATGTTTAGTGGAAACTGTTTGAAAAATAAAATCTTCAAATAATCAAAACATCTCTTCCTTTCAATCCAAACTCCCCAAAAGGTAGCTAAAAATTGATTGGCCCATCTTTTTTTTCTAAAAGGCTACTTCTCTGGAGTTCGTTCAAGATAGCATCATATTTTCAACAGTAAATCCAGAGCAAAAGATGTGATATTCACTGGCCAGAGTAGATCCAGATATTTAGCACTTGGCTGGTTAAATATTGGCAAGAAAATGTAAAAATTCTCAATGTACCAAGCAAATGATGAAGAGTCTGCTCCTGGTAATTAGAAAGGAGAGGACAAAATAGTAGCTAACCTTTTTAATGAAATAGGTGCGATTATGCAGAACCAACAATGAAAAGAATTGAATTCGCAGCCTCAAGATAGTTATATTATAATTGTAACCATATACTATACCTCTCTATTGGATCTTCAAGAATGACCTTGTCTCCGAATACTATTATCTACACTCGATCCACATATGACAATAAAAATAAAAAAAATAAAAAATAAATCAATGAGAAATAAGCATCCACAAAAGCATAAACTTATTTTACAATCAAAAAATCAACCTGCACAAATATACAACAATGAAATCTTAAATCCACAAAACTCTTCACAGAAATTATTGCACTATTCCATTTCTTTAAAAACTAGATCTCCATTGTCCATTTTTCGTTCAATAATTAAAAAAAGAAAAAACAAACTAGCGTATGAAACGAAACTGATAGCAACTACAGGGCCAACATGAAAATAATTACAAACCTCAAATTCACCAAATGCCTCCAATCTATCTAATATTTGTCTCATTGGCGACGAGGACACCTATGAAGTGAAGAAGGTCATCAAGTAAGTTGAAAAGGAAATAAAAGAGAGTTCTGTTACAGAGTGAGATGCGGACATGATTAAGCTTTGCGTCGCATTTCACCTTCTTTACCATCACGCACACTCCAATCCTTATCTTCTTTTCGTAAACATCATTCTCTTCAACCTCCATATCACCCATTCCAGAAACACAGTATCTAAATCCAACTCACACCTTCTTCAATGCCAAAATTCACAACACCACAAAAAAAAAAAAAAAAAAAAAAAAAAAGAAAAGATAAACATCAGTAAGCAACCGTAGACAAATCCACAACTATAACACCGCAAAAACATCAACATACGCCAACACACGACGAGCAAATCACTGTGAAATAAGCACATATAAAAGAAAAGCTCCAAAAGAGAAACATGAGTACCAAGGCGGGAAACGCAAGAGGAAGAAGAACAAGAAACTCGGCGAGGAAGATGGAGGCGTTAAGGACCGAGACTAAAACGGAAGTACTAAAATGCGAGAGAGAAAGTTGAAGAAAGCGCCATAACAACAGTCGTATAAGAGAGAAGAGAAATGGATATGTATGGAGAACGATGACGGTGAGAGTGTTTTTGATACGCAGGCTGAAACTTGGATTCCGGAATATGCAAACAAATAAAATAGAAAGGGATGATTTGTTCTCTGACTGACTTTTCTTTTTTTATTTCTGTTTTTTTTTTTTTTTGGAAATTGTTATTCGATATTATTTAATTTAATTTTGCATATGGTAGGGACGTGGAAAGAGGCCGGAAAGGGGGGAGTCCACCAGCCACCATACGGTGTGTTTTTGGGGTTTTGCGTAAAGCGATGGGCTCTTTTTAACACATCGTTGTTATCTGAGTTGTCTCTGTCATGCTCAGTCCCCCTTGGACTTCAACTCTCGATTAGGTTTGCATTCTGTGGTTTATCTTTATTCTAAATACAAAATAAATTATTATAATCCTATCGGTCTCCATGTCGATATTTTCACTATTTATCCATATATTTTTATGTATTTATGGACAAAAAGTGAATCTATATTTTCATTATATAGTAGAAAAATCTATTAAACATTCAAAATTAAGTAATAAAATGTCATTAATATAAATATAATTAAATAATAAAAAATACTTTGTACACACCAAACAATACCTATCATTGTACATCCCACCAAATTGTTCAATCACAACTTGTCATGTGACAAATTTTACTTTTTTTTTTCTTTTTTAAGACGGTTTTAATATTTTAAGTGGTAAGAAATGATATATAAAGATGGATGCAATCTTGTGATGCAACCAAATATTATCCTTAAATGATATACCTGTTAACTAATATGAGATTTGCTAATTTAAATTTTTTATTCTTATAATTTTTTCATAAATATTCATCAAAATTGATATTTTATTGATATTTTTTATTCTATCGATATTTTAAACATTGATGTTACTTTACTTTTTAAATTGATTAATCGAATACAACTGTTTTTAAAAATAGATAAGTAATATAATAATGTTTTCTGAAAAAAAAAATACAACCTACTACTAATACACAACAGATATATTTATTTAGAGCGAACAAGATATAAATTTAAACTGAAATCATTAAAAAAAAAATTAAACGGTTATTTTTAAGAGTACAAATTAATTAAGGTGCCAAAGAAGGATGATTTTTTTATTATCATTGTAAATCCATAATAGTTTGTTCTTAATAATAAAAAAAATAGTATTCATTTAGCAATACAATGTACTACTCTTTCAAGTTCAAAAGATGAATTTAATAAATATTGATTTACTTCGCATGGTAACATTTTCTTGGCGTAATTATTTTAAATGATAAACTGTTATAAATATTCTTATATATAGCAAAATATCATTATTTGTAGTGATATTTTATTATATTTATAGGTAAGTTGGCCCATTTTTTTTATATTTAAAAACCATCATTTTTTAGATTATAATGGTAGACATTTTTAAAAACTAATCATTCTAATCCACACATTAAACTAACGGGATAGTGTATTAGTAAGGTTAATTTTTCCTAACAAGTATATAATAATATATAATAAGCTTGGTATGCTTTTTATTTTATTTTATACTCTAAAAATTAAAGAATGTTGTATCTATATAATCGTTTCATATTATTCAAGTGAACAAGATGGATATAGTTTGATTGGTTATCGTATGTTCAATGAAAAGATGATTTCACAACCATAAACCTTGTCTAAAATAATTAACATAATTGAAACTATTTAAAATTTTAAAATATATATTATCATTCAAACCTGAGTGGAAATCCCACTAACAACTTCTAAATAGATTATCAATGTAATAACATACTAAATATGACGAATATGAAAATAGTGATTGATGAGGTGTGTTGAGTTTGATAATAGTTGGAGTGGTAAATCCAATCGTCTATCGTTGATGTGCGTGTCTCCGATCATCATCTATGATTTCACTTCTTTTTCGTTTGGAGGACGTCACCGAAATTTTAATACCAATTTGATGCAGCGAATTGAGGTGTTAAATCAAATTCCGACCAAATATGGAAAATTTATTTCTAAAGATGATAAAGATCTAACTCAATCTACTGAGTCAAAATATTAAACTAGAGCGAATTTTCAAGGAATAAATAAATGTATGACAATAAATATATTGACTTAAATATATGGAATATTAATTTAATTATTCTCAACCTAATAAATATTTCTAGTTTGATTTTTGTCGTTAGTTAGAGACCATCTGACCAAATTTTTCTAGTCGGAAACCATATTCTTAATTACTCAAATAAAATATGTGAAACAGCTAACTAGTCGTTATCATTGTTTAATGTTACTTTTTATAGAGTGTGGGGGCAATAATTTTTTTTATATAGTCCTCATCTTGGATCCTCTTCATGCTATGTTATAAATATATATATATTAGTGGAGTTGATAATTGTGTTTAAAATTTCAAATACTTTTTGAAAATTTATTTATTTAATTTTAAGTTAAATAAATGTTAGGTTTAGTAATTAGAACTACTAGTATATAATTTAACCTGCAAATTGCAAATGTAATGTATTAAATATAAATGGTTACTGAATCATGCACGTCATGTGAAGGCCTACATTGATGTCACGAGACACTTTTGATAAAGTAGAGAAAGCAACCAGCAATAGCTTAAAAATGGAATTGAATTATAAACTTTAAGATATGATTGATAAAAATACATTGAAGTGTAAGTTCGATAATGAAGTCAGGAGAGACTCTGATATCAAATTTATTGGCAACACAATATTGACATATCTTGATAGTGTTATTAGATTTTGACAAAATATTATAAGTGCAGTTGTTCTATATCAAAAAAGTACAAAAAAATTATGGGCTCCAAGTATTATAAAAACCAAATTATCTCTGTCAGAAATACTTTAAGCTTGAGGTGTTAACTTTAGCTAAATTTATTTTATGTATTTTCTTATTTGAAAATGGGAAGAGTGTGAGTATTGTAAAAGTTTTAAGAGAGTACACTTGTAATTGGGTCCTATTGTTTTCTTATAATTTCTCTCTATTATTTTTCTGCTTATTCATCGGATTGTAGTAGGGTTTTTTCCATCGAATATGATATATATTATCTAATTTTGACATAAATTTCAACTTTTGCTTTTATATAGTTTACACTAAAAAAATCATATCAATGGAGATATTATGTACTCATACTCGTGATTCTTTCTTATCTAGTTCATGTAGAAGTTGAACTTTGATGGCACACTTCCGACACGGAACCTACATATCTTTTTAACTATTATTCCAATATTTCGCTTGCAAAAAAGAATATGATGGATTTTTTTCCTTTTAATTATAATAGTAATATAAAGGAATTAGAAAATTTCTTGGTTGTTAATATATCTTTATGTTGATTAAATCATATTTGCTTCAGCTGGAATTTAATATCTTGTTGAGCTGATCACATATTATGAAAATTTTAGCTTAGATATATGTTGTTGGAATAATTTTTTAAAGAATAGTTAAAATTAGCAAGTTGCAAAATGACAATGTTGCTATTTTGTTATTCAATTAACAAGCCTAAGTAGGGTCCCACCTAAATGGAGAAAAAAAAAAGATAGATAAAAACAGAGAGTAAATTCAAAAATGAAAATGATCCAAATTTGAAAAACAAGAAAGTTACGTTATATACATTCAACCCACTTTATTGACTAAACATCTGGAATAATCGACCACAGTACTATATAAAGCACGTACTTAAAAAAGAAGATTTTTTTTTTTTTTTAAAAAAGCACAAATAATTAATTAGGCATAATTAAAACTTCTCGAAGGTACAATAGCACAAATAATTTAAGGGTAATGAAATTTCTAGAATACATTCTGATAATTCGTGCAGTCTAATCTCATGCTTTTCTATTATATTCTTCATCTCTTCTTATTTTATTTTTCATCCCTGTAAAAATTTTTGAAAAAATTTGTGGGATTCATTTAAAATTCTTTTGTTTGATTTTTTTAGTTTATTTAATTTTTTAACAACTTTGAAGAATTTATTCTTTACCTTAATAAAAATTTATATATTGAATGGATTATTTTCGATACATTTTCTATTAAAAAAACACTATAAAATTTCTTACTAAAAACAATTATATTTTAGGTGCAAAGTGTAATAAAAATATTTAATTTCATAATTTTAAAAATAAAATAAAATTTTAATATTACAAGCCTAATATTCAACTATATATATAAAAAAAAGTGTGAGCTATATAATGATATTTTTTTTAAAGAATCACCTTGAGCTAGTTTATGAATGTATGTGTATCTATATGTGTATAGTTAATTAATTAATTGGGTGGTGATATATTTTTCATTGCATTTAGTGGAGAAAAGTCTCCCCGCTTCCTTTTCATTCCTTATTTAATTGGGGATTTTCTGACTCATCAGGACCCGATTTCCTAAGTTAGGGATAATGTAGAGAAAACAAAATTAATTCAACATTATTATATGTTAGTTATGCAAATTTTGAGCGTACATATTTAAAAACTTTTGGTGAAATACCAAATAAAATATATGTTGGAAACAAACATGAGAAAATAAGGGTCTGTTTAGTAGGCAACTCAGATCCAAATTCACTGAATTCAGCGCATATGTGTTTGGTCAACCATCTGCATTCTCTAAACCTATTTTCAAATTATGTGATCAAAACAATGCAAATTCTAGAAAAAAAACTTTTTTATTTTTTTCAATGTATCCAGATTTTGAATTCAAAATTTTAAAATGCATAATTAAAGTAAAAATGATAAAACAATAACAATTATACTATTTATGTTATAAACTCAATTATTTTTGTTAAATTTAAAATAGGTAATATATTATATATATTATATGATATTACAAAATAATAATTATACAAAAAATTTAACATAAAACAAGTTTAGAAATTAATTAGTAATAATTTATATTCAACCTAATATTTAGTGAGTAACTAAATATATATATTTTCAATCACATTTTGAAAATTTGTTTCAATTAGAATTTAATTTATAAATCTACTCCCAAACACATATTTAAAAACATGAATTACAACTTTGTTTTCATTGAATTCCTTGTTTTCAAATTTCTATTTTCAGGTTGTCTACCAAACAGGCTGAAGGGAGATGGAGAACTTTGCCATGTTTGTTTGAAAATAGTTGTGTTTGTTTTGTGATTGAAGTGCATATATTTAGGGGTGTTGGTTTGGGTTGAAAGACTTTTTAGACTCAACCGGGTTATAAATTTTTTCAACCCAAATAACTCTTATTAAAAAATGAACCTAACCCAACCCAATCATGAAATATTTGGGTTGGGTTGGTTCGGGTTAGTCGGGTCATTTATTTAGTTCTAAAAAGAAGCAAAATGTAAATATGTAAACATCCAATTTAATTATTTTCATATATTGAATTAAGATTAATTACTCAACTTCAATTTATATAGTACAAATTTTCTTTCTAAAGTGCAAAGAAACTGAGTTGTTGAAGAATCAATTATTAAAAAAATATTGAAATTAAATAAAATTAAAATCAATATATATATAAATAATTGTGTTATAAGTAACAAAAAAAATATATTTTAAAATTAATAATAAATTCGGGTTGGTTCGGATTATATTAGGTGAACCCATGAACCAACCCAACCCATAAAATTTTCATTTATTTGAACCCAACCCAACCCAAATGAGTTGATAACCTAACCCAAACCGCATACCGCACAGATTGGATTGGATTGATTGATTTTTTCGGATTTTTTTGAATACCCCTACGTATATTTATATGCAAAAGAGAGGCGACACAACTTGTTGACGGATCTAAAATTATGGTCTACAATTATTTTCCATTTTTAGTAGCCTAACTATATGGTGAGTTTATACATTAGTTTCTTCTTCTTCTTCTTTTCTTTTTCTTTTGTTTAAACCATAAATTAAGAAATGTTGGAAGTAAATGTCAATATTAGCATAGTAATGAATTGTACCTTTTTTACTTCTCATGTTACGAGAACCAACTTGTTGAGAAATTATGGAGCCCGAAACTGTAAGGCCAATTTCACGGTATTTTTTTTTCCTAAAAAAAAAATTACAACCAATATCCTTTTTAGTGATAATAACTAATTGTATAACAATATTAAAAAAATTATAAATATAATAAAGTTTATCAATTATATAGTTTATCTCTGATAGACTTCTACAAATGATATGATCTATCACTATTCATTAATAGACCTACTAGTGTTATGGTCTATTATTAATAAACTATCTAAATTTGTTATCTGGATCTTATTTGCGTTATACTATATCTACTAATACTTTTAAGCTTAGTTGCTATATTTAAGTACTATGTATGGGTCTTAGTGGGTGGTTGGAATTAGTAGAAAATATAGAGGATTTTTTTTTTTAAAAAAAATAACTTTTTCCTTCTACCGTGGGTGTATTTTTTATTGTTAACGTACACAAAATATTATTATTTATATAATCAACAACCTTATAATATACTTTAACAGTCACAACAATTTATGAGTTGAACATATACAAAAATTTATTATTGCCATCTGGGGTCTATTTACATGTTCTCAATATACCTTATTGTTTTCAGATGTGTTCTTCTTGACTTTTGTATGTGTGTTTTCCCTCTTAAAGAGTTTGCAAACTTTTATAAGAGTGATTCTTAAGTCTTTTTTATTGAGAGAAATGTGAGAAATTATCCTTAAGAATTATAAATTATAGGGTTCTTCTCCCAATTATTTTTAGTAGAACGAGCACGAGTGGTAAGAATTAGATGTATCCACACTAGGTGAACTAGTATAAATTGGCACATTTTTATTCCCTTAAACTTGATTTATTATTGTTCTTATTGCTTTGAAGCTTATATTAGTTCGTTTATTCTATTAAACCTACGAATTTCAAATTGTTTATTCTGCTGATTTAGAATTCGAATTTGATTGGGGATTAACATATTGTCACGTTAATTGATATAGTATCATTCCTATTAAGACCATCTACCTCCAGATGTTATATCTACTGATTGCATCTTTAATTTTTGTTCCTTTATTGTTTTTTTTTTTTTATAAAAAAACAATAGATTAAAAAAAAGAAGAAGAAGAATGGTACATCTTGTTATAAACTTGAGGAGCACAACATGAACACAGATACCAATAAAATATAATGTAATAATAAAATAATAAATATTAAAATAAATTAAACATAATACATAAATAAAAAAAAAATAAATTAACAAAATATGAAATAAGAATTTCTCTAAAATCTCCACTTTCTCAATTTTCATGAATTTTGCCTAATGTGTGTCTTTCAAAACCCACAAAATGCCAGTATTTATAGGCAATTTGGCAAGTAAGAAGTGGATTACATGGAACTAAAAATGAGTATTTACAAGACATATGACTATATATATGGAGTGTAAAGGGAGTGATATTTGGCTTTTTGACACTAAGAATGGGTATCTATTTTACATATAATGATATTTATAATATTCCCCTTTAGATACCCATTATATATATATATGAAATATGTCTTGTTAAAACCTTACTAGAAAAAAACCCATTGGGAAAAAAATCCTAGTGAAGGAAAAATAGTATATATTTCATATAATCTAATTCTCTTAAAAAAAATATATATATAGTATATTTACTCCTCTTAAAATATCTGAGTCATTGCATTCCAATATTGTGCACCAATTTCTTAAAGGTTACGGTTGGTAATGATTTTGTAAATAAGTCTGCTAAGTTATCCTTCGAAAAATTTGTTGTACAGTTATTTTCTTTAAGATCATGAGTGTAGAAAAGCTTTAGTGAAATATGTTTTGTTCTATCTCCTTTAATATATCCTCATTTGATTTGGGATATACATGTTGTGTCGTCTTCATATAATATCATTGGAAGATTTTTACTAGAAGACAAACCACATGTTCCACGAATGTGCTGAGTAATTGATCTTAGTCATACATATTCTTGACTAGCCTTGTGAATTGCAATAATTTCAACATGATTTAAGGAAGTAACTCTAATGGTCTGTTTCACTAACCGCCACGATACAACAGTTCATCCACATTTAAATAGATAACTTGTTTGAGATATAGCTTTGTGTGGATCAAACAAATATCCATAATCTGCATAACCAACCATATCAAAATTCGATTTATTTGAATAAAACAAACCCATATCAATCGTTCATCAGAGATAACGGAGTATATGCTTAATTATATTCCAATGTACCTTTGTTGGAGAAGAACTATATCTTGCTAATAAATTTACTGAAAATGCAATATTTGGCCTTGTATTATTAGCAAGATACATAAGTGCATCAATTGCACAAAATATGGTACTTTAGGATCAAGAAGTTCTTCATTATCATCTTGAGGCCGAAATATATCTTTCTTCACATCTAGCGAACTAACTTCCATTGGAATGTTCGATAGATGTGCTTTGTCCATATAGAACCTTTTAAAAAATTTTCATGTATAAGTTGATTGATGAACAAATATATCATCTACTAAATGCTCAATTTGCAATAAGGCAAAATTTTATTTTTCCGAGATCTTTCATCTCAAAATTTTTCTTAAGATATTCTATTACCTTTGAAAGCTCTTCAGAAGTTTCAATTATATTTAAATCATCAATATATACAGTTATATAGCAAACCATGACTGTGATTTCTTTATGGATATATTGGGTTGTTTTAATATCCTTCTTTCAACAACTATCCACTCAAGTGATTGTACCACATTCGTCCTGATTGTTTCAATCCATATAATAATCTTTGTAAATTTATTGAATACAATTCTCGGGAATTTGATTTATATGTTTCAGGTACCTTAAATCCTTTTGGGATTCTCATATAAATATCATTAGCAAGAGATTCATATAAATATGTTCTGACTACATCCATAAGATGCATGTCCAGATTTTCATATATAGCCAGACCAATTAAATATCTTAATGTAATTGCATCCACCATCAGAGAATACGTCTCCACATAATCAATACTTGGTCTTTGTGAAAAACCTCGTGCAACTAGTTTTGCTTTATATCTTGTGACCACATTATTTTTATTTCTTTTCTCCACAAATATCCATTTGTATCCCACAGGTTTGGCACCTTCTGGTGTTTGGACTATTGGTCCGAAAACTTAATGTCTTGAAAGTGAGTTTAATCTTGCCTCGATTGCTTCTTTCCAGCGAAGCCAATCTTTTCTATGTCGACATTCTTCAATAGATTTTGGTTTAGGATCCTCACTTCCATATATAATATCAATAGCAATATTATATGCAAAAATGTGGTCAATGAAGGAACTCTAATTACAGAGGACCTTTGAGCGGAAGCGGATCGTCCAAACTCCATTGTGAATGAACACATACATTTACAGTCATATAGAACAGATTATGCATTATAAACTAAATTACAACTTGCTTTGAATATAAAAACAAAGGATTAAGAGGTTGTACCTTTGAAGAACCCTTATTCAAGTATAATCCTTCAATCGTTCACCAATGCGTCGAATAACACGAACACAACAAACAACTCGATCTCCCTCGAACAAGTAGCAACTCGATTCTCGAACTAATCGGACACTACTACAAGATTACCTTGGTATTCTCAGTGTGAGAATCCATGAGTGGTGGCCTCTGGCTTATTTTGGTTAGAGGGAGTTTAGTGTGAAGGAGGAGAACGATTGAGTAAACGATAATAGTATCATATAAAAGATGAAGTCTATCACATAGACTAGATACTCGATCGTTTAGGCTCTCGAGTGATCGTGTAGTAATACTCTCTTGCTCGATTGCTTATTATGTCAGTCGTGTGAGATTTTGAAATCCAATTTCATTTTGTCTCAAATTTGCTATAGAATCGTATAACTATCCATTAAGGGTGGTTATGGAGAAAAAGAAATTAATTATCATAATTAATAATTATAAATAAATATGATAACTAACTTATCATATTATATTTATAACTTATAATTTTAATATTGCATCATATATAATATATAAACCATAGTTCTTGTTCTTTATTTATGACATTTAATATAAATCATATCTATATTAAACTTAATGACTATGAATCTTATTCATAGAAAATATATTTGAATCATATTCAAATATTGATCCTCCAATCAAATAATAATATATCAAATACACTATATCAATTATATCATATATAATTGAATTAATTTAATTATATCATATACAATCAAATTTCCTCTTGTTAATTTGAACATTTCAAATTAACCCAAAAACTGATTCTCAACTTGAATCCATTGAGCTACCAAGGGGACCTTTATGGACCTGTAACTTGAAGCTCCAACGGTACGTGAAAAATTGACTAAACTCTTTAATCACATTATCCACCAGTCGTTAAATTTCCGGGCACTCCACTAAAGACCGACACCTGCACTCTTCGCACTACATATATATTTAATGTGTCCATTGGATATAACCAATCAATAGTACGATGACCCTTCACAAATTGCTCATAAGTATAGCTGGGCCAAATTACCGTTTTGCCCCTATAGTTACATTTAACTCCTTAAGTACCACTAATCTCTCTAATGAACAATAGATCATAGTCCCACTATGATTAAACTCCTCTCGGAATCAAGAGAGGATGTAGCGCCACATTGTTCAGGACCCGGAATCAGCCCTTAAGGGAGCAATTTATCTACTTACCCCTGCTTCGGGGAAGGAGTGAATTCCATCTTGTGTAGTTGAGTTCCCAGCTCCCCAATTAGATGAATCCCTAAAATGGTAGGCTTTAAGTTGACGATCTGGCCACTCTCACCCATGTAAATCAAGGGACCGCCCTCATAGGCAGAAGTTCACAACTCACTTAGGATTAAGGTCATGTTACCTATGGTCATCCTAGTGAAATGAAAGTCTCAATTATGAACGGCGTTATATAATGAGACTAAACATTTCGTGGTCTGGTCTTATACAAACTCCTTTGTATAGAATATCCTTGCTCGCATGTCTAAAACATGAATGATCAGGATCAGATTATTTGTAGCACTTTACAACATTTGTAATACCTACAAAGCAGGCCATACTCGTAGTGTCACCAGGATAAGGTATCCAACCTTATCCATATACTATAGACCATTTAGGTTATCACTTAAAACACGATCCACTTGTATGTCTCCACATACATGTTTAAGTTACAATGATAACCATGAATTTTAGTTTATTGGTTTGTGGTTAATGCAACTAAAATATAAAATATTTTATAGACTAAAGTGAATAAAATATCATATATTATAAATCAAAGAATGTTTGTTCATACAGGTATTTACAAACTACAGGACGTTACGAGATTTAGAGCATTAACCCCAACAATCAATAACTACGTGTGTCGGTGGAGTACACTACAAGAATTTTAGTTTTTCTCGACGAAACTATTTTCGATGCAGAAAAAAGCATCGGGAGAGCTCATTTTTCCCGACGTTATTTCGTGGCATAAGGAGAAAAATAAATCCTGACAAAAAACTGACTAGCTTGGGATAAATCGACTATCTCGATGATTTTTTCTTTGACCGTCGATATGAGAGAAAAGATTTATTGGCCTCTCCCAACACTAACATTAAGGCATCGGGAGATAGTGTCTATCCTGATGGTATAGACGAGGCGTCGAGTTTTAAAGAAAGGTTGCAAAATTTTAATTAGAGTTATCCTGACGATATTTAAATCGACCGTTAGGAGAATGTACGTATCCCGAGGTTTTACGAGCGTCGAGAGAGGGTTAAATTCAAAAATAAAATTGAAAACTTTTTATTAGCGTTATTCCGATGGTGGGTGAAAAAACCATCGAGAAAAGATATTTCGCCCCACGTTTATAGAAGCGTTTGGAATTGGTGAATTTAAATAATAAAGTTATCAAAATTGATTAAACTTATTCCGACGGTATGTTAAACAACCGTCGAGATAATGTATTTCATCCGAAAATGTATTGGGAGAGGGTCAATTTGAAAAGTTTGGGGAATTTTTAGTAAAGTTATACTGACGGTATTCGAAATGACTGTCAGGAGAGCCTATTTATGCCAACAGTTATATGATCATCGAGAGAGGGTAACTTAAAAAAAAAAGGTTTGGAAATTTTTATTAGAGTTATCCTGACGATGGCCCAAACGATTGTTGGGAGAAGGCACTTACTCCGATGATCGTCCAAATGATCCTCTTCATAAAATTCACACTGTGAGATTTGTGCAATGCTTCTATACCTCGATTGTTCCATTCGGAAAGTGTTTGCATGAGTCAAGATCAAGGTGAATGGGGGGAAATATTTGATAGTAAGTGGGTGAAGGATATGTGTCAACGTGTCCTGCGGTCTCTTCCATTAGTTTGGACCGTGAGATTCCTATGTTGCACCTGCTGTCGTTTTTAGGCGGAACTAGCTAGTTGTTAACCGCGACGATCCCTTCGGAGGGTTCAACATAAGATTTGGAACAACTCAAACTCCACAAATGATAGAATTACTAAGTGTTAGTAATTTCTGACCGAAAACGGTAACTAAATGACTATGGGAATAAGAGTTACTATGGAGATAATATTTAGTCAAGAATGTCTTGTTTTAGTGAAAGAGTACTTGACTGCCCTTCGATAGCACTTATTCTGACTCATTAGAGTATCGTTGCAAATAAATAATGGTTTTTGGGTACTTATGTGTTGGGTTTAGTTGCGATTTACTAATAAGAATTTGTTTAAAATTTCAGCATGTCGAATTCTTCAAATTTACTCGCTTTCATTTTAATTAACTGTAATAATAATTCAACATGCAAATCAAAATTACCAACAAATGATGATTCAAAATTTGTTTTATCAGAGGACTGTCCTCTATCTCTCAACTTATCTAAAGTTGTGAACAATATAGATGAGAGTGCAAAAGTAGAACGACAAAGTAAATATGATTTACTTGTCATCGAAACATGCTTAGTGAAAAATGATAAAAAGACCTGGATAATAGATTTAGGTGCCACTAATCATATCTGTACTTTCTCTCAGGAAACTAGTTCCTGGAGACAGTTTACAAAAGGCGAAGTAATCTTTAAGGTAAGGACCAGAGATATGGAGTTATTTATAAGAGATAGATACATTTTACTTGAAAATGTTTATTACATTCCTTCTATGAAGAGAAATATAATATCATGTTTGCTGGAACAAAATTACAAAGTTTCTTTTGAAAATAATGAAGTGTTCATAACTTCAAAAGATATCGAAATTTGTTTTGCAAAACTAGAAAATAACCTGTACATGTTAAAACTGACTGAGGTAAAAGCCGTCTTAAACATAGAAATGTTTAAAACAACTTAAACTAGAAATAAGAAACGAAAAATTTCTCCAAATGCGTATCTTTGGCACTTGAGACTTAGTCACATAAATATCAATAGGATTGAGAGACTGGTTAAGAACGGTCATCTATCTAAATCAGTTAGAAGACAGTTCATTACCGTCATGTGAATCTTGTCTTGAGGGTAAAATGACTAAAAGATTTTTTTCTGGAAAAAATATTAGAGCCAAAGAACCTTTAGAGTTGGTACATTCAGACCTTTGCGGTCTGATGAATGTTAAAGCTAGAGGAGGGTATGAATACTTCATCAGCTTCGTTGATGATTATTCAAGGTATGACTATATTTACCTAATGCATCATAAGTTCGAAACACTTGAAAAGTTCAAGGAATTTAAGACTAAGGTTGAGAACCAATTAGGTAAAAAGCTTAAAACACTTCGACCAGATCGAGGTGGTGAGTACATGGACTTAAGATTCCAGGACTATTTGATAGGACATGGAATTCAGTCGCAACTTACAATACCTGGCACTC
Source organism: Benincasa hispida (assembly GCF_027475165.1). Taxonomy (NCBI): domain Eukaryota; kingdom Viridiplantae; phylum Streptophyta; class Magnoliopsida; order Cucurbitales; family Cucurbitaceae; genus Benincasa; species Benincasa hispida. The sequence goes on from NC_143483.1 coordinate 9,849,002, forward strand.
CTCAACAAAATATGTTGCAGAAAGGAGAAATAGAACATTGTTAGACATGGTTCGTTGTATGATGAGTTATGCTCCGTTGCCAAGTTCTTTTTGAGAATATGCACTTCATACTTCAATATATATTTTGAACATGGTTCCCTCGAAAAGTATTTCAGAAACACCTTACGAGCTATGGAGAGGACATAAAGGTAATTTACGTCCCTTCAGGATCTAGGGATGTGTAACGCGTTCAGGATGTATGATATTAAGTGCTCATAATGATGCTATACTACTTATAGTTATGTGTTAATTTGGAATGTTCATGTAGTATGCTCTGCATTGTCACAAGTTTCCTTACGATGGAACCAAGTGTAATTCCATCGAAAGTTTCTCGGTGTGATCCGAGGTCGAACACAGGAAAATGGTGTCGGTTATTGCGGTATGTTCATAGTATATGCGACTAGGTTTTCAATTCTTTATAAAGGAGTTTGTACAGGTATGTAAATTGCAGTAAAATAAAGGAAAGCAGTAAAGATGCGATAAAACATAAAAATACAATAAACCTAAGCTAGATGTTACAAGATACAGACTTCATGTACAAGATGCTAGGATTAAGGCTGGCTGTGAAAGTTGTGCAAAGACGTGGGATGCAACGACAAGTCTTATGAACAGAATAGAAGGAGAAAGATAAGTATTACAAAAACGCAAGACCTTAATTGGATTGAAGGTACAAATATTGTTCCGCTCTTCTCTTGGCGTACATCTCTCAATGATCGACCATGTTCCCCACATGTTTGTGGTGAAATAGAGTCTAACGTAATGAACGCAAGGTTGCTTCCATGTCTGGAAGTACTACTCGCTTTAGTTAACGCACTATTTTGACCTTCTCTCGATAGATCGGAATGACATCTTCATTTTTTCTCTCACAGGTGAGGATGCTGTCTAGCATGCTTTAGCTAAACGTATTTTAAAACTTTAATACAGATTAAGTTCTTGGTGATTCATATTGCTCATCAAGAGATTAAGAAAACATCATGAAGAAAGTGACTAATGGGTGAACGGAAACAGACAGAAAATGGTAAATGGAATTTATCGAAACATTTAATATTTCTACTAAGCGTTTGATACATGATTTGTGAATGAAGAGATAAATAAAATATGGAATACAATGAAAGGGAGATAGAATAGATACAAACAAGTGCCAATGTCTGGGCACAGATTCGATGGAGATCTGCTTGCCGGATAAGAGGGTTTCGATGGCAGGAAGAGCTTCCCTTTCAGGCTTGCTCCATCGGTGGCAGGGGTCTCTGTACAGAGCTTCGATCGGGTATATGGTAGGTCGGACCTGAGATTCACCTCTCGGCCTTATCTTGTTCTCTTCCCGGATTTCTTCTCTTCAACACTCAACTCAGCCTTTTCTCTCTAAAATCTTACAGCACTTAGCCCTGTATCAAAATAACATCCTCTTCTCTGAAATCAATGGGGTATTTATAGGAGCAGATCTTTGACTTCGGCCTTGTGTTCCCCACTTGATGGTTATGGTAATTCCGCAAATGGAGGGATATTATTCCTTCTGTTATGAAATCAGACTATCAATTCTACATAACCGTTAGTTGTACACGTGTCTCAATCCCCCGCGTTGCTCAGTTGCATCTTTCAATCATATGTTCGCATGCGGTGTTTGTTTTTATTACCGCATGCGGTTGAAGCATAGCTCTGGACCGACTGTCGCATTGCGCCGTTTCTTTGGTAATCATCTCTTCATGGCTGATCGACGGGCGCAATTTGGCAGAGATGCGTTAATTAGTTTCTCATGAGCCTTGAGCGCAAGCAGTGACTTGGTCTCCTGCAAAACAGAGTAAAGTTTGGCTTGTCTTCCATCTTTTTGGCATTAGTGGGTGTAAGCGCAATCATTTATAATTATTGTCATACTAGGCTAATCTTCATACAATTGGCGCATAATTACTAACTTTTGGTTGCAATATCTAGATAAGGTGGCATAAATAACTTGTATTTCTACAAGTTATCAGGATGCTCAGCACATGTGTTGGTGCAAAATCCGAAGAAACTGGAACGTGGTTCAAAAGTATGCCTATTTGTAGGCTATCCTAAAGAGACAAAAGGTGGTTTCTTTTATGATTCTCAGGCGGATAAAGTACTTGTATGGATAAATGCAACTTTTCTAGAAGAAGACCACATTAAAAATCATCAACCTCGTAGTAGGCTAGTAATAAATAAAATGACTAGAGAAACTACAGATAAATCAGCAGAATTTGTTAGTCGATTAGGTCCATAACCAATAGTTGTTAATGAAATTGGTACTTCACATTCTTCTCAAGAGTTGAGAATGCCTCGAGGAGGGCTGTGCAACTCCTGACCGGTACATGGGTTTAACTGAAACTCAAGTCATCATACCAGATAATGGCCTAGAGGATCTATTAACTTTTAAACAAACATTGAAAGATGTGGATAAAGACCAGTGGATTAAAGCCATGGACCTTGAAATGAAATGAATATACTTCAATTCAGTCTGGGATCTTGTAAATCAACTAGAAGGGGTAAACTCATCAGCTGCAAGTAGATTTACAAGAAAAAATGGGACTAAACTGGTAAAGTACAGACCTATAAAGCTAGACTTGTGGCAGAAGGGTTCACTCAAAGAGAAAGGGTAGATTATGAAAAAACCTTCTCTCCGATAGCCATGATAAAGTCTATTAGAATACTCTTGTCCATAGCTGCATTTTATGATTATGAAATCTGGAAAATGGATATCAAGATAGCCTTTCTGAATATCTATCTTGAAGAGAGTTTCAATATGTCTCAAATAGAAGGTTTTATAGAACAGGGTCAAGAGCAAAAAATTTGCAAGCTTAATAGATCCATTTATGGATTGAAACAAGCATCTCAATCCTGGAATATGAGATTTGATACTGTGATCAAATTTTATGGCTTTGAACAAAATGTTGATGAACCTTGTGTTTACAATAAGATTGTCAACAAAACTATAGCTTTTTTGGTTTTGCATGTTGATGATATTCTACTCATAGGAAATGAGGTAGAATTTTTGGCTAACGTCAAGAGATGGCTTGCTACGCAATTCCAAATGAAGGATTTAGGAGAATCGCAATATATTCTTGGGATCCAAATAGTTCGTGATGGGAAAACCAAAGAAGGTTCCCATAACGGAATGCGGGGATCGGTCCAAATTTTCGTTTTTCACAAAATTTACAAGAATTACAGAATTTAAAAGGAGGATTAAGCATTAAAATTTAATCTACGACATGCTTTTCTAATTAGATAGATGGGAAAAGAAAGATCTTACCTGTGAAGAAAGATTCTTCAAGAATTCCCTCGAACGGATCTCTTCTTCCAAAAGGGACACCACCAAACAGAGCCTCCTATATTCTCTTTAGGGTTTGAGAATGGTAGGAGGTGTGAGTTATGCCTTAGGATTTTGGAAGAGGGAAGGAGATAGAGAGGAAGAGAGGGACTTTTTCTTCTCTGTGAGTTTTTTTCCAGAGAGAACTATTTTTTTAGTGTTTTATGGAGGAAGATGAATGAGAGCATTCATCTTCCTCACATCACATAAAGGATGAGAGATCAGGGGAGAAGGAGTTGTAACTCCCTCCCTTTAATTAAAATTAATTTAAAAATAAAATAAATTAATATCTATCTATCTATATATCTATCTATATATATATATATACACACTATATGCTATATCAAATATAACATATAGCTTATAGTTTTATATTGCATCAAATACAACATTACCTGTAGTTTTAATTTCTTTCAATAATACATAACGTTTAATATAAATCACATTTATATTAAATTCAACTATATGAATCTCATTCATATAATTAATATTTGAATCGCATCCAAATATTTAATTCCTCTCAACTTATTTATGGTATTTAATATAAATCATATTTATATTAAATTAACTACCTGAGTCTCATTCATATAATTAGTATCTGAATCATATTCAAATTCCTCTCATATTACCTTATATTATAATGTATCAAATACATTTATTATATCACATATATAATTAATTATATCATATATAACTAATTCCCTCAATTAATTTGAACATTTCAAATTAATCCAAAAATAATTCTCAATAAATCCTTGTTGAGCTACAGAGGGGACCGTATGGATCTATAGATTGAAGCTCAAAAGGTACTTGGATAATTAATTAAAATCTTTAATTAAATTACCCAGCATCCATTTAACTATCGGTCATTCCACTAAAGACCGACAACTGCACTCTTTGCACTACAGATAAATTTATATGTCCATTGAATATAATCAATCAACAGTGCAATGACCCTTCACGATTTGCTCGTAAGTACAGTTTGGCCAAAATTACCGTTTTGCCCCTGTAATTACATCTAATTCCTAAAGTACCACTGATTCCTCTAACGAACAATAAGTCATAGTTCAACTATGACCAAGTCCCTATCGGGCCAGGAGAGGGTGTGGCTACTTTGTTCAAGCTCCAGAATCATCACTTAAGGGAGAAATTTTTCTACTTGTCTCGATATCCGAAAAGGAGTGAATTCTATCTTGTGTAGCTGTGTTCCCAGCTCCCCAGTCAGATGAATCCCCAAAATGGTAGGCTTATTGAGTTGGTAATCTGATCACTCTCACCCATTCAAATCAAAGGATCACCTTCATAAGTAGGAGTTCACAAGTCACTCAGGATTCAGGTCATGTCACCTACGATCATCCTAGTGAAATGTATGTCTCCATTATTAACGACGTTATATAATGAGACAAATCATTTCGTGGTCTGGTCTTTTACAAACTCTTTGTATAGGATACCCCCACTCACATGTCTCTACATGAATGATCAGGATTAGATCATTTGTAGCACTTTACAACACTTGTAACACCTACAAAGCGGGCCGTTTTCGTAGTGTCACCAGAATAAGGTACCCAACATTATCCATCTACTACAGACCGTTTAGGTTATTATTTAAACAAGATCCACTTATATGTCTTTACATACTTGTTTAAATTACATAAAATAACCTAGGATCTTAGTTTATTGGATTGAGTATATACTCATAAAATAACACTTATTTTATAACAATATGTTTATACAAAGTTTACAAACTACGAGATTACAAGAGATTTAAAACACCAATCCCAACAATCTCCCACTTGTTCTAAAGCTTAGGGAGCGTCAGCTGATTATTCCGCTAAGTCAGTAAAGCCGGAAAAGCCTTGCCTAATTTACAATACAAATAAATTATAAAATTATAACAAACTATGGCATACACTATACCCTAGTTATATCTCTTACTTACCCTAAACAATATGTCGTATATCTCGTAGACCCAGACTTTCTAGATGACCCTCGAAACTTTAGCCATGAGAGTCTTTGTAAACAGATCAGTAACGTTGTGCTCTGAAGCAATCTTAATTACAGTCACGTCACCTTGATGCACAATCTTCCGGATCAAATGATATTTTCGCTCTATGTGCTTGCCTCTTTGGTGACTCCTAAGTTCCTTAGAATTGCCACATCACCACTGTTATCACAATAAAGTGTGATGGGCAAAGACATATTTGGAACAACTTCCAAATCAGTAAGGAACTTCTTAAGCAATACAACCTCTTTAGCAGCTTCACAAGAAGCTATGTATCCAGCTTCCATAGTGAAGTCTCCGATGCATCCTTGCTTGATGCTTCACCATACTATAACTCTTTCATTCAGAGTAAACACTGACCCTGATGTGGATTTCCGAGAATTCCCATCAGTCTAAAAATCAGAATCTGTGTATCTTGTAAGGATAAAATCCTTATCTCCATACACACGCATATAGTCTCTCATTCTCCGAAGATACTTGAGGATCGTTTTAATCATCGTCCAGTGATCTAATCCTGGATTGGATTGATATCGACTGACAATTCCTGCTGCATAGCAAATGTCAAGTCTAGTACATAACATTGCATACATAAGGCTGCCAACAACCGATGTATATGGAATTCATCTCATTTCCTCAACCTTTTGAGAAGTCTTAGGGCACTGTTCCTTAGACAATACAATTCCATAATTGAATGGTAATAAACCCTTCTTGGAATTGTGCATTGAAGATCTGACAAGCATCTTGTCAATATATGATGCCTAAGACAAGGCCAACCTTTTGTTCTTACGATCTTTGATAATCTGGATCCCTAGAACAAACTGCGCCTCTCCCAAATCTTTCATTTGGAATTGGTCGACTAGCCATTTCTTTACATCATTCAGTAAACCTACGATCATTCCCTATGAGTAGGATATCATCCATATATAGTACGAGGAAAGCTACTGAGCTGTTGATGTTTTTCTTGTAAACACAAGACTCATCAAAATTCTGATCAAAGCCATAAGATTTGATCGTAGCATCAAATCTTATATTCCAAAGATCGAGATGCTTGTTTCAGTCCTTAAATGGACCAATTAAGCTTGCAAACCTTTTACTCTTGATCTTGCTCAATGAATCCTTCTGGTTGATTCATGTAGATGGTCTTTTCAAGATTACCATTAAAAAAGGCAGTCTTGACATCCATTTGCCATATTTCATAGTCATAATATGTGGCTATGGACAAGAGAATCCTGATAGACTTTAACATAACAACAGGTGAGAAAGTTTTTTCATAGTCCACTCCCTCAACCTAGGTATAACCATTTTCCACAAGTCTAGCTTTAAAGATCTGTACCTTTCCATCTACACCTCTTTTCCTCTTGTAGATCCATTTGCAACCTATAGGTTTTACCCCATTAGGTTGATCTACAAGCTCCCAAACAGAATTGAAGTATAGACTCCATTTCTTGATTCATGGCTTTAATCCATTTATCCTTGTCAACATCTTCCATTGCTTATTTATAAGACAATGGATCTTTAACTCCATCACCAGTTATAAAATTTTAGGCTTCTGTTAAATCCATGTAGCTTACATGTGGGTTTATAACCCTCCCACTACGTCGAGGCAATCCCAACTCTTGAGATGGATGATTAGATGAATTGACATCAGCAACTCTTGTTGATGTATCAGCCCCTTTAATAACTCTTGCTGAAGTCTCAGTAGATTTATTAGAAATTTCAGTTAAAATTTTTTTGCTTAATGGCTTATGATCCCTCATGGGGTCTTCTTCCAATAAGGTAGCTTTTATCGATACAAACACTTTATTCTCACTTTGATCATAAAAGTATCCACCTCTTGTTTCCTTAGGATAGCCTACAAATAGACACACTGTTGAACGATCCAACTTTTTGGGGTTTGCCATTAGCACATGGGCAGGACATCCACAAATTTTGAAGTGGCATAAAATACCTTTATGACCTCTCCATAACTCAAAAGGTGTTTCAGAAACACTTTTTGAGGGAATGTTATTCAAAATATAAACTGCAGTCTTTATTGCATATCCCCAAAATGAGTCAAGAATATGAGCATAGCTCATCATAGACCGAACCATGTCCAACAGGGTTCTGTTTTTCCTTTATGATACACCATTTGTTTGAGGTGTACCTGGGGCTGAGAATTGGGACGTGATTCCATGTTCTATCATATAGTTTTGGAATCTTAAGTCCATATACTCTCTACCATGATTAGATGTTAGTGTTTTTCTCCTTTTACCTAAAAGGTTTTCAACTTCAGTCTTATACTCCTTGAACTTTTCAAGAGCTTCAGACTCATGTTGCATTAGGTATAAATGCCCAAATCTAGAATATTCTTCTTTGAAAGAGATGAAATATTCATACTCTCCTCGGGCTCTTACATTCATCGGACCACAGAGGTCTGAATGTATAAGTTCTAAGATTTCTTTGGGTCTATAACATTTTCCAGTAAAAGGTCGCTTTGTCATTTTGCCTTCAAGACATGACTCATATACAGGTAAAATGTTTTCTTCTAACCATTTAGAAGTCCACTTTTGACCAATTTCTCAATCCTATTGAGATTGATGTGACCTAACCTTAGATGCCAAAGGTGGGCATTTTCTTAAGGAGAAATTCTCGATCTTTTTACAGTTGTTGCCGTTTTGAACATTTCGGTATTTAACACGACTTTTGTAACTAATGGCCTTGGTAAATATGGCCAATCTCTTACTTAAAGAAAAATTGACAAGTTATTTTGCATTGCCATTCTTGAAAACAAACACTTATTTTCAGTGAAGGATAATTAGACAGGAAACAGAAATTAAGTTCCTTTTGATATGAGGAACTACATATACGTTATCTAATAACATATATTGTTTCTTGTCTAAAAATAACTTAAGCCTGCCTACAACAACGGCTGAAATGGCCTCACCAGTACCAACTCTGAAAGTCATCTCTCTAGCTACTAATTTTTTCCAAGAATTAAATCCTTGATGGGAAGAACATACATGGTTAGTAGCTCCTGAATCAACTATCTAGGAAGAATCATCCTTATCTACTAAGTACGTCTCCAAGACAAATAAATCAAATTTATTTTCTTTGGAGTTCTTTATTTTCTGGAGAGTAGTGAGATCAGTTCCACAACCCAAATTATAAACTCCAAGTTTCATCTCAGAGGACAGTCCTTGTTGATTAACTTTATCAGAGTTAACAACTATTTCTTTCTCTGTTTGTCCCTTGACATTCAATATGGACTGGAGTTTATCTTGGGAGCTGACATTACTGGTGCTATTGTCATCAACTCTGATTTGTTTGAATTGTAAGAACTTTCACTTAAACAATTTTTGTGTTGATTGCATGATCACAGTGACCATGCTCTCTAAACTTTTGGCTAATGCATTAGGTATGCTTGCCAAAATGTGGACTCGAGCCATAGAATTAGCCTTTGTCCACATTTCGTATGAATCACAAACATTTTGTGTTACATCAGGGGTTGGGACTTGAAGACAATCCTCAATCATGATAATGTCGAGGTTGTTTACCACGAAATATGTTTTAAGGGATTCTTTCTATGTCGTGTAAGTAAAATCGGTCAAACTAGAAAAGGAAACTAATGGAAAACTACTGTTTAGCATTTTTACTGAAAATAAACAAATTGATCTACATTAAATTTTAGCGTAACTCTAAAAACATCCATTCAGGTTTAACCAACCTAAATGAACCCCAATTACATCTATTTTTTCAATGACGCTTCAGTGATTTAGGACGAAAGCTATCAGTTGTCCTTTCACTGAATTGAGACACTCTCAACCAATCATTACACCAGAATAACTCTTATTCCTATAACAATCGATCATCATTTATTTGGTTAAGAAATCATTAACTTGCTTAATAATTTTCTGTAAGTGTGACCATCCATTTTAGACCCCAGAGTTCTGCCCCAATGAACCAACCGAAGGGAAAAACTAAAGTGATCCTATCCATTTCTAGAGTTTTCTTTGATGTTGATCTAATGCACAAACCATCTATAGGGGGATGCTTCTAGGGCGCCTTGAGCCCGTGTAAGAAGATCTCATGGTGTAAACCAATGAAAGAGATCGTGGGACATGTTGATACACATCTCTCTCCCACTTACTATAAATATTCTCTCAATTCACCTTGATATTGAGTGCAAACACTATCCGAAGGGGCACGCTCCCAGGGCGCCTCAAGGTCAAGCATGAGTCTCACGGTGTGAATATTAAAAGAGAAACGTGAGAGGAAAATTTGACATATCATATACATCTTTTCCTCCCACTGAGTATTTTAACAACCTAGAGTTTAATTAACTTAGAAAAAATACGATTAATTATTTTTACTAAGTGACCGTTTAAGTTTGCCCAAAAGTAAGACTTACTTTAGAAAGTTAAACAATTTTGATTAATTTTTGTTAAACACTTTAACAAATGTTAATCAACAATTACATGCTTGCAGTAAATCTATCTAATTCACCTTTCCAGGTAGGTTCCCAAGTAGGAGTGCGACGTTTCTGTCATCTTAAGTACCCCAACCTATACAGAACCCGCCTCAGACAAAAGGTCCCTTATAGATATGTTTGCCACAAATTTAATCTTTTATTGAAATTGCTCGACATACTTTATAAAATTATAACGTTTATAAGATTACCTAAAGTAATGTCATGCATCATGCAATGCTCATTTCATTACTACATATACATAACACTTATATATAACAAAGTAATGAAATTAAATAACATACATTACATGCATACATTCAAACTATATATTATAACGATTATAATATAAATGATGGATGACTATATTATTTATGCATGCAAGCATATAGTATAACACTTATATTATATGATGCATGAACATGCTATAAAACTAAATCATGCATATACATATATTATAATACTTATAATATAAATGATGCATGAAATTAAATGCATAACCTATAGTGGGTTTTAATTCTATATGACATACAATATGATATATAAATAATTAAAATCATACATCATATGTATAATTAAATAAAAAAGGAATATTGGACCAAAATTGGCATCCTAAGTATTAATTGAATTAATATAACAATTATATTAATTGAATTAATGAAAATACAATAAATATTTAATTATTACAAATTAATAATTAAATAAAAAGAAAAAACTGCAAAGAAGCTACTGAGAAGACTCAAACCCGTGATCTGGTGGAATCCAAACGCACGCATTGGTCATTCGAAGCATCAAAATGCTTTGATGCTAATATTGTGATGTTGGCTTTTATGTTGTCGCAGCGTTGCAATGCTGTGACAGGAGCGTCGAGACGCTGCGCGGCAGAAAGTCTGCTCTGTTTCGTCCGTTTATTCGATTTGCTCCGTTTTTGCTCCAAAAATTCATCGATTTCAAGCCGGAGCTCCATCACAAATGACACGGAAAATTACAGGCTCGACTACATGAAATTAAATGCCCAAAACATTGGGCAATTACAACGTTTAACAACTTTAAAGCAGTAAATTCTAGCTAATTTCGAAAACATCCAATACGCAAAACCCATACATTCATAATGCAATATGCACCCACCAAAACTGTAATTAAAATTTTGGAATAACAAAAAAAATTGGGATCCAAAACCTGGCTCTGATACCAATTGAAGGGAAAACCAACGAAGGTTCCCACAGCGGAATAAGGGGATCGATCCTAATTTTCGTTTTTCACTGATTTACAAGACATACAAAATTAAAAGAGAAGGATTGTGAATTAAAATTTAACCTACTGAAGGAATACACAAGCATGGAACGGAAACAAACAGAATCAATAAGCACTCTACTTACATTTAATTTGAGTTATAAAGCATGCATATTCAAGTGGGTTTCAAGTTACATACCTTTTGTGATGAAATCTTCAAATCCAAGCTACTCCTCACTCCAATTCCGCTCTAAATCAGTCCATGAACCACCAAGAGGTCTTCTCTACTATTCTCAGCCTTGAATTTGAGTGGTGGAAGAGTGAATTTGATTAGTGAATTTCTGGGTTTGAAGAGGAAGAAGAAGATGATGCAGAAACTGATTTCCAACATTAAACTCTCTGTACATTCTTTTCAAATTTAAGCAAATTTGACTTGTTTTATTCCCAAAAAACATGCAGTCAACATCAACAAATTCATGGCCAACAACTGCTTTCTCAATTTAGTGAAAATCAGTGTGTAAATTTGAATAACCATGAGGGTTATACCTCATGCTAGAGATGTTTGTGGGAAAAACCAATCAAACATGATTTTTCAAATTTCTAAATTTTCAATTAATTCTTTTAATTAATTCTAAAATTAATCAAAAATTGATTTAATTAGTTCTCAATTAATCAAATCTAAAATTACAAAATCCAATTTCTTAAATTGAATTTAAAATTTAAAATTAATTTGATTTTTAATTAATTAAATATCAAATATCATATTAATCACATACTAAATTTTAAACATGAATATTATTCATGTAGTTGGTATTTAAATCAACATTTAAATATTATACACTAGTATACGGGTGAATTCCCATCTTTTCTTTTCTAGTTGATATTGTAATGCATGACATGGATGAATAAAATATTTGCTTTTCCCTTATGTCATCATGGAAAATCCAATTTTCTAAGGCATGATTACGACTACGTGAATGCATGATTAATAGATACCTAATTTTAGCAAATAAACCATCATGGAAATAAAAAATAATGCTTTAAAAAAGAACACTAGATATCAAACATCTGACTCCATGGAAACCATCCTACTTGTAAACAAGGTAAAAGTTTGAGAGGCTAAGATAAAACCCACTCCATGATTGAAAAGAAAAGGTTGAGTTTGCACCAAAAGCCTTCTCATAGGAGAAACTGTTGGAACGCATTACAATAGGTCCCAAGTCATATATAGTAAAAATTTAGTGATATAGAGATCAAAAAATTCAACTTTTCACAATCCAAGGGGAAGGATGTCTTAACCATACAGGTCAGAGTTGCTACTCATAATTCATTCGATACTTTTTATGAATGTAAAAGATAGCTATTCTTCATATCTCAAAAGAAATGTATTCATAAAGGATCTCTCCTCAGAAGAGGATGACGCGCATTCTTCTTCACACTTATTCCCTTGAAAAGAGACGATTCAATAAAAGACTATTATGTTTTCAGACGACAAGGAAGATACTCAGGTAAGGGCAGGGATTGTAGCTAAGACTGTCTCGACTCCTTTCCTTGCTCAATGGCTTTTCCATCAACAACAGCCAAAATAAGGGAAGGAAGAAAGAGACCATATTGGCCCTAGGAAAGGAATGCTCTTGACTACCATTGCTATGGGTAGTGAGGTCATGTATACTCATGGGATGGATTTTTTTTTTTGGTGTAATGCTTCAATTCCATTGCATCCAAATCAATCAACGATCTAAGTCGTGTTAGGACTCTTATAGACGAGATCTATTCTCTTAGCTCGGTATACTCATGGTAAGAAAATCTGGGTACTGGAAACATCCCCGAGTTTGGGAATTTTCAATTTGGGTGACAGTATTCTGCCTAAAGAGTAGACACAGGATAATTAAGAGTATAAGCTTGATCCGTCTTCACTTTCACAATTTCTTAAGTTAGACCTAAAATAGATCATTATATTGAATATAATTATGCAAGCCCTAATTTGAATTTGAACTAATTCAAACTCAAAAATCCTAATTTCAATTTGAAAATTTTCAAATTTAAATTCAATTTTAACAATTCAAATTGATATCATTCCAAATTCACTCAATTTAATAATGTAAGGTGTTCATGTTTTACGAGCTAGTAGAGAGACCTTATGGACCTACAGATCATGAGCTCCAACGATTAAGATTAATTGGCTAAAACTCTTTAGACCAAATTAATCGGTATTCGTTAACTATCAAGTTACACCGCTATAGCTCGATAGTTGCACTCTTCTCACTTTAGATACATTTGATTCCACGTGATTTAACCATAACTAGTAAGTCGATCCTTCACAGGTTGTTCGTAATAACGGCTGAGTCAATATGTTGTTTTACCCCCAATATTACGTCTTGTTCCTTAAGTTTTTACTGATCGTCTAATGTATAATTGTTTTATGATCTAATCACTAAATCGGATCCCTCTCGGGCCAGTGAGAGGGTGGGGCCCCTTGTTCAAGATCTAGAATCAGTAGTTAAGAGAACAACTTTTCTCCTATCCTTGAATCGGGTAGGCGTGAATTCCATATTTCACCCTATGTCCCCAGCTATTTACCCGGACTTACCCTGAAATGAGAGGCTTATTGAGTTGGCATTGTTGAGCCAACCCTCATTCATGCAAATCTAAGGATAACCTCGAATAAACAGGAGTTCATAGTTAGCTCAGGATTAAGATTGAGTTACCTAAGTCATCTAAGCGAAATAGTTAGTCTTAAACAGTAAACAACAATATAAAGTAAGAGTGACTTATTTCTTGTTCCTATCTTATGCAAACTCATTGTATAGGACGCCCCCACTCCTCATGTCAATACATGAACGAATTTGGATCACTTCGTTTATAGTATCTTTACAACAACTTGTAACAACTTCAAAGTGGGCCGCATCCAATAGTGTTACTAGAATTAGGTACCTAACCTTAATAATATACTATAGACCGTGTTGGCTATTTACTCGAACTTGATCCATCTTTATGTCTCTACATAAAGTTCAAGTATTCATATAATAGCAATGGATCTTAGTTTATTGGATTTGGACTTTATGTATGCAATTTATAGATTTAATAACAACTTTATTGATATTAGAATATGTTTAATTTTTACAAACTGCAAGTTTTAGGACATAAAACCCAACACCTACAACATGTTTTTCTAATTAGATAGAAGGGAGAAAAAATATCTTATCTTTGAAGAACGATTCTTTAAGAATTCCCTCGAATGGATCTCTTCTTCCAAAAGAGACACCACCAAATAGAGCCTCTTGTATTCTTTTTAGGGCTTGAGAATGACAGGAGCTGTGGGCTCTACCTTAAGGTTTTGGAAGAGGGAAGGAGATAGAGAGAAAGAGAGAGATTTTTTATTTTCTGTGAGTTTTTTTCCAGAGAGAACTATTCCCTTAGTGTTTCATGGAGAAAGATGAATGAGAGCCATTCATCTTCCCCACATCACGTAATAGATGAGAGATCAGGGGGGAAGGAGTTGTAACTCTCTCCCTTTAATTAAAATTAATTTAAAAATAAATCAAATTGGTAGTATATATGTGTGTGTGTGTGTGTATATATATATATATATATATATATATATATATACTATATGTTATATCAAATATAACATATAACATATAAGATATAGCTTATAGTTTTGTATTGCATCAAATACAACATATAACCTATACTTTTAATTTCTCTCAATAATACATGGCATTTAATATAAATCATATTTATATTAAATTTAATTACATAAATCTCATTCATATAATTAGTATTTGAATCATATTTAAATTTCTCTCATATTACCTTATATTATAATGTATCAAATACATTAATTATATCATATATAACTAATTTCCTCAATTAATTTAAACATTTCAAATTAATCCAAAAATAATTCTTAATTAAATCCCTGTTGAGCTATAAAGGGGGCCTTATGAACCTGTAGATTGAAGCTCCAACGGTACTTGGATAATTAATTAAACTCTTTCATTAAATTACTAGCATCCATTTAACTATCGGTCATTCCATTAAAGGCCGACAGTTGCACTCTTTGCACTACAGATAAATTTCTATGTCCATTGAATAATCAATTAACAGTGCAGTGACCCTTCACGATTTGCTCGTAAGTACAATTTGGCCAAAATTACCGTTTTGCTCCTGTAATTATATCTAATTCCTAAAGTACCACTGATTCCTCTAATGAACAATAAGTCATAGTTCAACTATGACCAAGTCCCTCTCGGGTCAGGGGAGGGTGTGACCACTATGTTCAAGCCCCGAAATCAGCACTTAAGGGAGCAATTTATCTACTTGCCCCGACATTGGGGAAGGAGTGAATTCCGTCTTATGTAGCTGTGTTCCTAGCTCCCCAACCAGACGAATCCCCAAAATGGTAGGCTTATTGAGTTGGAAATCTGGCCACTCTCACCCATACAAATCAAAGGACCGCCTTCATGAGCAGGAGTTCACAACTCACTCAGGATTCAAGTCATGTCACCTATTGATCATCCTAGTGAAATGTAAGTCTCTATTATTAATGGCATTATATAATGAGAAAAATCATTTCGTGGTCCGGTCTTATACAAAATTTTTGTATAGGATGCCCCCCTTACATGTCTCTACATGAATGATCATGATCAGATCATTTGTAGCATTTTACAACACTTGTAACACCTACAAAGCGGGCCGTATCTGTATTGTCACCAGGATAAGGTACCAAACCTTATCCATCTACTACAAACCATTTAGGTTATTATTTAAACAAGATCCACTTGTATGTCTCTACATACTTGTTTAAATTACATAAAATAACCTAGGAGCTTAGTTTATTGGATTGAGTATATGCTCATAAAATAACAATATGTTTATAAAAAGTTTACAAACTACGAGATTATTAAAGATTTAGGACATCAATCCCAAGAGTTCGGAACTGCAAGAATGAAATTTTAGCATTATCTCAGGCATCTTATATAGACAAGATGTTGTCTAGACATAACATGAAAAATTCCAAGAAAGGTATGTCACCATTCAGACATGGAATTCATCTATCTAAGGAATAATGTCCTAAGACACCTCAAGAGGTTGAGTTATGAAACAAATTCCATATGCATCAGCGGTAGGGAGTTTAATGTATGGATATTGTGCACTCGTCTCGATATATGCTATGCAGTTGGAATTGTCAACAGATTTCAGCCCAATCCAGGATATGATCATTGGACTGCCGTTAAAAATATTCTCAAGTATCTTCGGAGAACAAGGGACTATATGCTTGTGTATGGTGCTAAGTATATGATCCTTACTGGATACATTGATTCTGACTTCCAGACCGATGTGAATGCAAGAAAATTAACTTTGGGGTCAGTTTTCACTCTAAATGGAGAAGCAGTAGTCTGGAGGAGTATCAAACAAAGTTGTATTGCTAAGTCCACAATGGAAGCTGAGTATGTAGCTACAAGTGAAGCAGAAAAAGAAGCAGTATGGCTTAGAAAGTTCCTGACTGATTTGGAAGTAGTTCCAAATATGCACTTGTCGATCACTTCATATTGTGATAACAATGGAACGGTTGCTAACTCAAAGGAACCTAAAAGCCATAAACGTGAAAAATACATTGAGCGCAAGTACCATCTCATCAGAGAGATTGTACATAGAGGAGACGTGATCATCATGCAGATAGCTTCACAAGACAACTTGGCTGATCCATTTACAAAGGCCCTATCGGCTAAAGTGTTTGAGGGTCACCTAGTGGGAATAAGACCACTAGATAGTTAGCACTAGGGCAAGTAGAAGAAATAATGGGTATATGATGCCCTAGTTTATGTATTTATTCTCCCATTGAACTCAACATTGTATATATTTGTATATATTTATCCACTGGAGTTTTAGTCCAAGTGGGAGTTTGTTGGGTTGTATGTCCTAAAACTCGCAGTTTATAAAGTTAAAACATTTTCTATTTTTCAATAAAGATGTTATTTGACATTTATTCAATAAAGTTGTTGTTGAATACGTAAATTGCACTTGTAAAGACTAAATCCAATAAACAAAGCTCCATGGCTATTATACGAATACTTGAACTTTATGTAGAGACATAAAGATAGATCAAGTTCGAGTAAATAGCCAAAACGGTCTATAGTATATGAATAAGGTTGGGTACCTTATTCTAGTAATACTATTGGATGAGGCCCACTCTGTAGTTTTGGGATTGATGTCTTAATTCTCCCGGAGTCTCGTTGCTTTGTAAAGATACACATTGTTCAATGAATAAAATAAGTGTTATTTAATTCTGGCATTTACTCAAATCCAATAAACAAAGCTCCTTGATTATCTTATGTGAACTTAAGTATGTATATGTGATATACAAGTGGATCATGCCTTAAGTGATAACCTAAATAGATCTTTAGTATAAGGATTAAGGTGGGATACCTGATCCTGGTGACACTACGGATACGGCCTGCTTTGTAGAAGTTTGCAAGTGTTGTAAACTACTACAGATGGTTGATCCTGACCATTCATGTAGAGACATGCGAGCCGGGGTGTTCTATACAAAGAGTTTGTATGCAACCTGGACCACGAGATGACTAGACTCTGTATATAATGCCATTGATACTAGAGACTTACATCTCACCTAAACAACCATAAGTGACACGACCCCAATCCTGAGTGTTTTGGGAACTCTTGCCTTTGAGAGCGGTCCTTTGATTAGTATGGGTGAGAGTGGCCAGATTGCCAACTCAATATGCCTACCTTTTTAGAGACTTGTCTGATCTGGGAGTTGGGAACTCAATCCATAAGATGGAATTCACTTCTTTCCCGAAGCAGGGATAAGTAGAGAGATTTCTCCCTTAAGGGCTGATTCCGGGGCTTGAACATAATGGCCACAGCTTCTCTTTGGAAAAGAAGACTCAGTCATAGTAGGACTATGACTTATGTTCAATAGAGGGATCAGTGGTACTTAAGGAGACAGATGTAACTACAGGGGCATAATGGTTATTGGCCTAGCTGTACTTACGAGCGATCTATGAAGGGTTGTCGCACTGCTGATTGATTAAGATGGACACATAATATATCTGTGGTAAGGAGAGTTCAGCTGTCGGTCTTTAGTGGAGTGCTTGACAGTTAACGGATGATGGATCCCTTGACTAAAGAGTTTAGTCAATTATTCATGTACCGTTAGAGCTTCGAGCTACAGGTCCATGAGGTCCCCTTGGTAGCTCAATGGATTCAGTTGAGGATCAGTTCTTGATGTTGATTTGAAATATTCAAATTGACAAGAGGTATTTTGATTATATATGATATAATTAGTATGATGTGTAAGATACATCTAGTGGAGGATTGATGTAAATGAGATTTACATTAAGTACAATGGAATAGAAAAAGAACTATGGTTTACATGTTTCATGAGATGAAATATTAAAACTATAGGTTATCATTTATATTTATAATAATATTAATTATTAGATAATTAATTCTTTTTCTTTTAAATAACCATATGAGTGGGTCGTTATTGAATTTATGGTAACCGTGAGTTTAAAAGAAAAATAGTTTTCCTAATTTTATGATGATTTACAAAAGATTTTTACAAACGACTGAAAAAGTTTTTTTGAGTTTTATCTTTCGCGCAAAAGAAACTCATAGAGTCGTCAAGTAAATACAGATTTACTAAATGACGATTGGGCTAGCTAAACGATCGTGAGTAGAGCTAAACGATCATGCAGAGTAAAGATTATCGATTGTGCAGTATGTACTAAACGATCGCATAGTTTTGCTAGACGATCGCGTGTAGAGTCTGTAGATGACAGACCGAGCTAAACGATGAGGTAAATGATCACATAGGTTTTGCTAGACGATCGCCTAGCTTTATCTAAATGATTGGACATCGACCTATACGATAGGTTTCCACCATCTCCCACTTGCCCAGTTGTGTACGCGATCGGTGTTTCCTCCTTCGTCTGCCTCATACCAAGTCCGAACAGATCCCACCCTCTAGATTCTCACACAATGAATACCAAGGTAACCTTTTTAGTGGTGTCAATTGAACTCGACACCGTCGAGGTTTTTTGGAGGCCGTTCGTGGTGCTGTGGAGGCCGTTCGTGTCGCTGAGGAGTTCGTGATCGAGGCACGTTGAGGAGTTCATGACGAGCACGAAGTGTTCGTGCTATGTTCGTGCTTTGTTTCGGTCGTGTAGATCGTGCATTCGAGATTGCTGATTGTTCGGGCGGTTGCACAACGGAGCGTGGAAATGCATCTGCAAATGTTCGTACACTTTTCCCTTTGAGCATTTATAGTTTTTCATGTTGTAATTTCTGTATGATTTGTATAACCGCTTGTTTGAAGTTGACTGTAAATGTATTGTTCATTCATGATTGTGATTTGGAATAATCTTTCTTCCGCTGCTCATGGAAATCTCGCTGCCGATTTCCTTCATGTAGTTGTTACAGTTTGTTGTAAGGTGCTACAAACGAAGTGATCCTGATTCGTTCATGTATTGACATGAGGAGTGGGGGCGTCCTATGCAATAAGTTTGCATAAGATCGGACTAAGAAATAAGTCACTCTTGCTTTATAACATTGTTTACTATTTAAGATTGACCATTTTGCATAGATGACCTACGTAATTCAATCTTAATACTGAGCTAACTATGAACTCCTATTTATTCGGGTTATTCTTAGATTTGTATAGGTAAGGGTTGGCTCAACAGCGTCGGCTCAATAAGTATCCCATTTTAGGGGTAAGACCGAGTGGATAGCTGGGGACATAGGGTGCAAGATGGAATTCACGCCTACCCGATTTAGGGATAAGAGAAAGATTGTTCTCTTAAGTACTGAATCCAGGTCTTGAACAAGGGACCCCACTCTCTCATTGGCCTGAGAGGGATTCAGTTTAGTAATTGGATCACAAATCAATTGTTCATTAGAGGATCAGTGAAATTTAAAGAGCAAGATGTATTTTCGGGGGTAAAACAACATTTGACCCAACCGTTATTACGAACCACCTATGAAGAGTCGATTTATTAATTATGGTTAAATCAAGTGGACACAAATATATCTATAGTGAGGAGAGTGCAACCATCGAGCTATAGTGTTGTGACTCAATAGTTAACGAATATTGATTAATTCGGTCTATAGTGTTTAGCTAGTTAATCTCAAATCGTTGGAGCTCATGATCTGTAGGTCCATAAGGTCCTTCTACTAGCTCGTACAATAAGAACACCTTAGATTAGTAAATTGAGTGAATTTGAAATGTTCAAATTGAATTTAGGGTTTTTAATTTGAAGTGTTCAAATTGCAATTAGGTTTTGAATAATTATATTTGATATAATTAAATGTTTAATTTATTGGAATTAAACAAAATTGGAGAGTTTATAATATTTAAATATTGATTTAAATATTAATTACATGAATAGGATCCATGTTTAAAATTAGGTGTTTGATTAATTTAATATTTGATATTAAATTATTATTTAATTAATTAAAATTTTCTAATCAATTAAAGCCAAATTAATTTTCAAATTTTCTTCAATTTGAGAAATTGATTTTTGAATTTTTGAATTTAATTAATTTTGAATGAATTAAAATCAAAATTGAAAATTAAATCAATTTAATTTTAGCATTAAATTGAGAGAGAGTGGAATTATCCAAGTTTGGATAATTTTGATGTGGTTACACATAATTAAAATACCTAACCCACTTTCCTCTCCAATTGAAGTGCCAACAAGGTTTGATCTTCAGTGCTTGCATGAAGAGAATAGAGAAAACTCTTTGATTTTTCAGATTGAGAGTGATTTTTTTTTGCTGGAAATTCTGGTTTTCTGCAAAATCTTTCTTCTTCTCTCAAACCCACTACATTTCACTTTACAATTCACTTCAATCTTGAGTTCCACCACTCAAATTCATCGCTGAGAATAGTAGAGAAGATCTTTTGGTGGTGAGATTTCGTGAAAAGCAACTTAGATTTAGAGGATTCTTCAAAGGTTTGTCTTCTAGAAACCCTTTTATCTTGAAAAATTATTTTGCATGCTTTTTAGAACTCAAATTAAATGCAATTAGAGTGCTTATTGTTTTTGATTGCTTCTATTACATATTTATTTACTCCATCATGAAACATGGAACCAGTTATAGCCTAGTTGTACAAAATTCTCTTCATTATTGTTCTTAGTGACGTTGATGCATATTAAGGTTCTTAGCAGTTGGACTAGCAAGTTGTTTGATTTGTTACTTGAATTGTTAAAAGGAGAATTTTCCGTTGGAGCATCTATACCTAGTTCATTTTATGAAGCTAAAATAAAATTACGTGACTTAAGACTAGGTTATGAGTCTATTCATGCTTGCAAATATGATTACATCCTATATTGGAAAGAATTTGTCGATTGGCAACAGTGTCCAATGTGTGGTGAGTCTCGGTACAAAGTTGAAAATGGAAAAAGTACAAAGATTCCACATAAAATTTTACGACATTTTTCTTTAGTACCAAGATTGAAGCGATTATTTGCATCTAAACATATTGCACCTGAAACGAGGTGGCATAAAGATAAATATGTTGAAACTAATGGAGTGTTGCGACATCGAGCTGGTGTTGAAGGGTGGAAGCATTTTGATCGTAAGTTTCCTCAGTTTGCTTTAGACCTACAAAATGTTTGTTTAGGACTAGCCTCAGATGGCTTCAATCCATTTAGGAATATATGTACTTCGTATAGTATGTACCAATGGTGCTCATTCCTTACAATTTGCCACCTTGGAAATGCATAAAAGAGACAAATTTCATTGTCGCCCTTCTTATACCATGGTAGAAATCTCCTAGAAAAGAAATTGATATTTACTTAAAGTCATTGATTGGAGAGTTTAAGGAGTTATGGAATGATGGTGTCCACACTTATAGTTGTGTTAGCAACGAAAATACTTTCAACTACTTGCGAGATTATTGTGGACTATTAATGACTTTCCTGCTTATTGTGGACTTATTATGGACTATTAATGACTTTCAGCGAGTTGATGATGTCTTCATAAATGATGAGGAAGAGGATGTACAATCATCTTCTGATAGGAGTTTGAGTCTCGATGAACATCTTAATGATATAGAATAATCATGTAAATATGTATCTTCTTTTTCATTTCACAACTTACGTATTGTTTTAAGTTCTCAGTTGAGTTTTAAGTTCTATATTGAGATTGAGAATAATTTTGAGATGGGTATATGCTATATTGAGTTCATGGTTGAAATAAGTGGTGGTGGTGGGGGGAAGCTTATGTAATGTTATTTCAGAGTTTAGGATTTGTGAATGTTATGCTATATTTAAGACGAATATTATTAGTAGTTGTTTACTTGACAAATTCTTAAGATTCAAACATGTTTTCTAGATATTATTTACTATTGTAGACATCTAATTAATTTTGGCAATTTTTATTTTAGTTTAAGATTCAAACAGGTATGACATTTGTAAAAAAAAAAAAAAGATCTAAAATATAGTAAATAAAGAAAAAAGTTATTTTTGACGTTTAAATATATAATCCTGATGGTACACGGGGTCGGAAAAAAGTGTAATTTCATGCATTTTTTTTTTTACCTTTTTTTACGCTAAAATAGATTACCGTCAACATAAGTGACCATCTCCCGATGGTATAGGAGTCGGAAAAAATGTAATTTCACGTTAAAATAGTTCCACGATAACTTTTGCCAACGGTAGCATCGTAGAGAAAGCGTCGAGATAAGTAACAATATCTCGACACCCGTCGACATAAGCTGACTTATCCCGATGGTTTTAATTTATTCTTACCGTCAGGAGAAATAACTTATTCTGACGCCCAAAACGAACCATCGACATAAGCTGACTTGTCTTGACGATTGTAATTTATTCTTACCGTTGAGAGAATGATTTATCTCGAGGATTTCACTTAGGGTCGGCAAAAAGTCACATTCTTGATCTGTCGAGAGATCTTTTTTCCCTTACGACAAGGTTTTTTTGGGTCGGGAAAGTTTTTCTTGATGATGCTTTCCCAACGATTCATTTACCGTCGAGATAGGTTTTGTCGATGGTGTTTTAAACTTTTACCAATATTTTGGTCATCAAAAAATGTCTAAATTCTTGTAGTGGGAGAAAGAATGGGTGCATGTGAACCAAGCCAGAAGGTGAAGAGAACTAGAGAAGGTTGAAGAAAATGGAAGACAGTGGGTGGGTGGGAGGCCAATGGCCGAGGCTTATTTTAGTATTTAGGGTTTCCATATTTCTTTTTCCAATTTTTTACTCTGGATTCAGACTTTCAGATTGGGACTTGGGCTGAGAAGTAGGAATCTAAAGAGCGGGTGGGCTAAACATAAAATTAGAA
The DNA here is from genome assembly GCF_027475165.1 of Benincasa hispida. NCBI lineage: Eukaryota > Viridiplantae > Streptophyta > Magnoliopsida > Cucurbitales > Cucurbitaceae > Benincasa > Benincasa hispida. Next base: position 9,872,369 of record NC_143483.1, read on the forward strand.
TGTATAAGTAATAGCCTTGATTCGATTCGGTTTTTAGCGATTTTTTAACCTTGTGAATGGGAGACCGAATCAAGATGGTCAGTTCTATACATTAGTGAACAAGAGGTTCTGTTTCTAAAAGAAACTGGACTGAACCACTCAGTTCGGTTCGTCGGTTTTGTCCAATGTTTGCACAATCCTAGCATTAAGCCTACGATAGACTTGGTCATCCTTAACACGACACGTTATAAAATGTGGTAGTGCTCTACGATGTAAGCAAAAAGTTAGAATTCATGCATTTATGAGGGGCATGTCACCAATCATAAATGCACTTGTGAATGGGTCATCCGTAGAAAAAATTCAATGATGACCGCCTAGAGTGTTTCTCAAATTTTTCTTAACTACGATAGTTATACATTTTGTTTCTTTTGAAAGATCTCGAGTTCATATTTTTACATCCACATGTGTTGATTATATATAAAATAAATACAATTGAAAAATAATTTAAAAATATACGGAGTTGCATATTTTAATAATTTCCAAAGCAAAACGTTAGAAAAATTGTACAAAATGACCCAAAAAGCAAAAAATTTTCTATGACTGACCTCCTTTTAAAAACTTCTTTGTTATTGACTCTTTTGGCATGTGAAATACCACTTTTATCCTCAATATTAAATACTTTCTTCCCTTGTATTACCTACATCTCTTTTGCTCTTCCCTTCCAAAAACAACAAAATGAAAATTCAAAGTCATTTAAAACTAAAAATACTTTAACAATTTGCTTACTTTTATAAGCCTGGTTGGTAAGAACGCGAAAAATCATATGAAACGAGTGGTTACTTAGTTAAAATGGAGTTGTATCGATAAAGATATGACAAAAACAAAATTATTGTTTGCGCAAAAAAGTGTGCTATCACTGGGTGTACACGATTACTTACTTCAACATGTGTGAGACCTAACATTAGAGAGCGATCATCTACATCAGCATACATGATCGCTCAATTTCCGTTTTGCAATTTTGTTTTGGTCATATCTTCGTCGATACAACTCTGTTTTTGGTAAATTACACTTGTTTTCATATGTTTTTTCGTGTTTTTTTTCCAGCCATGCATGTAAAATAAATAAAAACTTAAATATTTTTTTACTTTATTACTCGAGAAGTAAATTTTATCTTAGTTTAAATGTTATAATACCATTTATATTCATTATCTTTTAGCATTTTGCTCAATTTACAAGCATAATCAGAAAGAACAAAAAAATTTATGAAAGCGAGTGGTTGTTTAGTTAAAACGGAGTTGTATCAACGGAGATATGACAAAAACAAAATTATTGTTCATGCAGAAAAGGTGGTCGATCGTTGACATCATGGTGGGCGATCACTTACATCATGGAGCGCGATCGCTTCACAATTTTGTTTTTGTTATATCTTCATCGATACAACTCCGTTTTAGCTAAATGACCATCATTTTCATACATTTTTCATGTTCTTTCCAATTATGCTTATAAATTGAACAAAATGTTAAAAGATAATGAATATAAATGACATTATAACATTTAAACTTAGATACAATTTACTTTTGGAGTAATATAGTCAAAGATTGTTTACGTTTTTATTTAGTCTACATGCATCATGCATAATTGGAAAGAATAAGAAAAAAACGTATGAAAACGAGTGACCATTTAGCAACAACGGAGTTGTGTTGACGAAGATATAACGAAAATAAAATTGCAAAACAAAAAATGAGCAATCACATATGCTGATGTAAGTGACCGCATACATTGACGACAATGATGCATATACTGATGTAAGCGATCGTGTATCTTTGTCGATACAACTTCATTTTAACTAAATTACCACTCGTTTTCATATGATTTTTCGCGTTATTTCCAATCATGTTTATTAAAAGTATGCAAAATGTTAAAGCACTTTTAGTTTTAAATGACTTTGAATTTTTGTTTTGTTTTTGTTGGAAGGGAAGAGTAAAAGAGACGTGGGTAATACAAGCAAAGAAAGCATTTAATATTGAGGATAAAAGTTGTATTTCACATGTCAAAATGGTCGATAACAAATAGGTTTTTAGAAAGAGGTCAACTATAGAAAAGTTTTTGCTTTTCAAGTATTTTTGTATGATTTTCCAAAAAGTTATATTATACTACGTTTTCTTTTCTTATAAAACAAAGAATGTTTTATTTGACATGTTTATATTATTACTAGAATATATTTACATTGTGTCATATAATTCAATGATTTAAGTATAAAAATAGTGTAGTTTGCATAAATATTTTCAAAAAAAAAAAAAAAAAAGGATGAACATTTTTTAAAAAATAGGACTTTTTTTTGTCCTTGCTCATTTCAGTCTTTTGTAAAGATTGAATTTCACGTGAACTTGCCACATGGACAACCTTTAATTGACTGTTTTTTTTTGTTAACCCGTTTCAACATTTTTATTCTTTTTTAACCCCTCCCCTTTAATATAACATAGCTACCCTATTAACTCTTTCAACACATTTTTTCTTTTTTGTTTTAGATTTGTCTTAGAATATAGTTTTTTTTTTTAAAAAAAAAAATCCAGAACATATTTTGAATGATCTTATTAGTTTTTTTTAGGCTCAATGCATGTATAATATTTGTTTAAATTTTGTATTTATAGCGAAGATTTTGAAACTCAATATGGTTAAATATGTTACATTTAGAGTTTAGATTTTATTTTTTAAAATTTAGTGATTAGATTTTAATGTTACATTCATTGAACTCATTTAATATCATAGTTTAAGCATAAAAATATTAGTGATCTCTGAATTATTTCATTAAACTCATTTCATATTATAGTTCAATATTGGATTTTGAAATTATTTGCATTTGTAACATATTAAACCATATTTAACCATATTGAGTTTAAAAATATAACCTCACACACAAAAAAAAGCCTATACATGGATTGAATCTTAAAAAAATATATATAATTGTGAATGTATACTAGGTCTTCTTCCGAGAGTCTTTAGGATTTGTTAATTTCGTTGGGCTCTATTCTTAGGGTGTTAATACAGTATTTATACCCCTGTACAGTTCCCTGTAAAGATATACTTGATAAACACATCTTTCACATGGTATCAGAGCCTTGCTAGCTGGTTTTTTCTTCCTCTTGTTCTTTGTCATTCCTGCCGTTCGGTCATCGACCGACCATCCAGAACCCCTCTCCGGCGTGAAGAAGAACCACCCAGATCCCCTGTTCGAAGCCACTGTGAAAAACTCGACTCTCAATCCCCACTATGAAAAACTCGATCTTTGATCCTGTAGCCACTGTGAAAAACTTGATCCTCGATCCCTACTGTGCAGAACTCGACTCCCTGATCCCCGGTCCAAAACTCGATCAATTTCGATCCCTGATTCTCGGTCTAGAACTCGATCCGGTCCAAAACTCGATCCTCGATTCCTGATCCAGAACTCGACCTCCGATCCCCGGTCTAGAACTTGATCCTCGATTAAACTTGATCTCCGATTCCCGGTCCAGAACTCGAATCAATCCCCGGTCCAGAACTCAATCCTCAATTGAACTTAATCCTTGATTCCCGATCCCTTCAGCCAAGTCGCCAAGCCTCCCTTGTTGTCCCTGGTTTTCTTCTCCTTCCAAGCTGCCAAACCACATGGAAAAGGATCATGTATTTCGTCCCATTAGTACTATTCTTGATGGGACAGATTATATTATTTGGGCCCATCAAATGAAGGGTTTCCTAATCGGGCGTAAATTATGGCAAATTGTCACTGGTGATATTCCCCAGCCAGTCAAGATATCCACTGAGGAAGATACTAGATTTGTTGAACGACTAGAGGATTGGAACAACAAAAGTCATCAAATCATCACTTGGATAGGAAATACATCTATACCGGCCATTCACGTTCAGTTTGATGTGTTTGATGATGCCAAGAGTTTGTGGGATTTCCTGTTTACCCTGTTTCAGTCTGTTGGCTTAGCTCACTACTTTCAACTGCATAACACTCTGATTAATCTTACTAAGGAGACGAGGCATTCTGTTAATGACTATTTGGCTACACTTCAGCCAGTCTGGACACAATTGGATCAAGCTAAAATTAGTATTGATCACTTTCGCCTTATTAAGGTTCTTATGGGACTTCGTCGAGAATATGAATCAATTTGTGTTGCTTTACTCCACCGTAGTCCCCGTCCATCTCTAGATGTAGCAATTTAGGAAATTCTATTTGAACAAAAACGTCTTGGCATCACTTCTTCCTGAAAACCAGAGGTTGTACTCTCCATCACTCATATGTCTGGTACTTTTTTAAAAAACTGTAAGCTCACTTGGCATAAGTTTGCTGATTGTCCAAAAGTCGAGTGCAAATATTGTCACAAAAGAGGTCATATTCTGGACAACTGTCCTATAAAACCATCGCCACCACCAGAACATACGTCGAAGTCTCGATCTTTTATACCTAATCCTGGCTCTGCCTTTGCTGTTGTTGCTGCCTCTGAACCTTCCTCGTCTACTTTTCAAATGAGTGACTTACAAGACTTACTTAAACAGGTGATTTCATCCAATTCCTCCACGCTTGCGATCTCCCAGGTAATAAATGACTTCTTGATTCCGCTTGTTGCAACCATTTGATATCTGATTTTTCTCTTCTGTCTGCACCTACTCCTACCAAATCTCTTCCTCCTATTTATGCTGCTGATGGTAATTGCATGACCATATCCCATGTTGGCTCTGTTGACACTTCCCTATTGCAACTTTCCAATACTTATTGTGTTCCAAATCTGTCCTTTAATTTTGTCTCCGTTGGGCAATTGTGTGACCTTGTTTTAACTGTGTCCTTTTCTTCTACTGGGTATCAAGTTCAGGATTTGCGGTTGGGACAGACGATTGGTACGGGCTGCAAAGTAGAAAGATTGTTTAAGCTCACATCTCTTCGGCTTCCTGTTTGTTCTCTTTCTGCCCCTATCATCGACTCTGCTATCTATCAGTGGCACCTTCGTCTTGGTCATGCTTCTTTCAAAAAACTCCGTCATTTAATCTCTAGTCATAATTTGAATAATGTCTCCAAATTTATATCTTTTGACTGTTTGAATTACAAGCTTGCAAAACAACCCACATTGTCTTTTTCTCAGTCTAGTTCTATAAGCGATAGTCCTTTTGAATTAATTCACTGTAACATTTAGGGATCTGCTCCTATTTTCACTGTCAATGGGTATCACTACTTTATTTTATTCATTGATAATTACTCTCGGTTTACCTGGATATATTTCCTTAAACACCGCTCTTCCCTGTCTCAAATATATATTGATTTTGTTAACATGGTTCACACTCAGTTTTCTCGCCTAATCAAATTTCTGCGTATAGAAAACGCCTTGGAATATAAGGACTCCAGGCTCCTTTCCTTTCTCACCCAATAAGGCACTCTTGTTCAACGCTCTTGTCCTCATATCTCTCAACAGAATGGGCGAGCAGAGCGGAAACATCGTCACATCCTAAACTCCGTCTAGGCCCAACTTTTGTCTGCCTCCTATCTTGCAAAGTTTTGGGGTGAATCCACTCTTACCTCTGTCTACACAATCAATCGTCTTCCTTCATCTGTTCTTCAAAATGCTTCTTCGTTTGAGTGCTTATATGGTATTTCTCCTGATTACTCTAACCTTAAAGTCTTTGGTGGTGCATGTTTTGTACTTCTTCACCTTTATGAATATTCCAAATTAGAACCACGTACCCACCTCTGTTGATTTCCGAGATATGGAACTGAATACAAAGGTTTCTGTTGTTGGAACCCTCTCTCTAATAGATTACGCATTTCCTGTCATGTCACCTTTTGGGAGCACACTGAAGGAAATTGGACATGAGGATTTCTATGAGCAGCGGAAGTATCTTTCCAAATTCCAATCATATATGAACATACACAATTATAGTCTCAAACGAAAACAATAGGCTATGTGTAAAATAGAAATTACAGCATGCTTCTCTGAAGATCAAGGGAAGGAATTAACAAACCTCTAAAGACTCATCTTCAAGATTCCGATCACGAACCTCATTCACAGCACGACCGCTACACTACACAATCACAACAAACTCGAACAAAGTGATCACCAAGGTCACGAACACCTCGAGCACCACGAATGGCCTCCACAGAACCTCGACTGTGTTGAGTTGAGTATGACACCACCAAAAAGGTTACCTCGATATTCTCGGTGTGAGAATTCAGAGTGTGGGCTATGTGTGGACTTGGTTAGAGGATGAGACCGGAGGAGAACAATCGTGTAAACGATTGAGCAAGTGGGAGAAGATAAAGCCTATTGTATAGGTTGATGCCCAATCGTTTATTAAAAGCTATACGATCGTCTAGCTAAAGCTATGCGATCGTTTAACTCATCGTCCAACTGAGTGTCTATCATGTAAGAACAGTCCACGATCGTCTAGTCTCTCAAAGCTGTCGTTTAGTAAATCTGATTTACTTGACAACCTTTCGTGAGAACTTTTTCGAGATTGGAAATCTCAAATCAACATTCTTTCTAAATTTAGGAAAACATTTTTCCTTTTATCTCGCGGTTACCATGAAACCACTAATAACTTCCTACTCCATTGGTAATTAAAGAAAAAGAGATAATTATCGAATAATTAATATTATTATAAATATAAATAATAACTAACTTATCATACTATATTTATAATCTATAGTTTTAATATTTCATCTCATGAAACATATAAACCATAACTTCTTTTCTATTTCATGGCACTTAATGTAAATCTAATTTACATTAACCCTCCACTTGATGTATCTCATACACCACACCGATCATATCATATATAATCGAATTACCTCTTGTCAATTTGAACATTTCAAATCAACACCAAGAACTAATCCTCAACTTGAATCCATTGAGCTATCAAGGGGACCTTATGGACCTATAGCTCGAAGTTCCAACAATACGTGAATAACTGACTAAACTCTTTAGTCACGGGATCCATCATCTGTTAACTACCAAACTCTTCTTACTACAGATATATTAGTCCATTTTAACTAATCAACAGTACGACAACCCTTCATAGATCGCTCGTAAGTACAGCTCGGCCAATAACCGTTATGCCCCTGTAGTTACATCTAACTCCTTAAGTACCACTGATCCCTGTAATAAACATAAGTCATAATCCTACTATGACTGAGTCCTTACTTCTAAAGAGAAGCTATGGCCACTATGTTCAAGCCCCGGAATCAGCCCTCAAGGGAGCAATCTATCTACTTACCTTTGCTTCGAGGAATGAGTGAATTTCATATTGTGTAACTGAGTTCCCAATTCCCAAATCAGACAAATCCCCAAAAAGGTAGGCATGTTGAGTTGGCAATCTGACCACTCTCATCTATACTAACCAAAGGACCGCCCTAAAAGGTAGGAGTTCCGAAAACACTCAGGATTGAGGTCATGTCACCTGTGGTCGTTCAGGTGAGATATAAGTCTCCAGTAACAATGGTGTTATATATAGAGTCTAGTTAGGGTTGGCAATGGGGCCGGGAGGAGGGGACGGGTGGGGGGAGACGTCCCCATTTCCGGCCCCGTGGGGGAAATTATCTCCCATCCCCGCCCCTGTCCCTGCCATTTGTAGGCGGGGATGGGGGCAGGGATTCCCGGTCGGGGAAATGGGGTCCCCACAGGGATTCCCCATTTTTAATTAAAATTTGATTAGCCCATAAAAAATCCAGTAAATAAGTTTATCGAATTCCTCGTTTTTTAATTCAAGTGATTTTTATTTGAAATTTGACTAGTGCATAACAAATGAACAGAAAATAATAGACTATTCTATGAAATAAATACAATTGCCAATTAATTGACAATTTAAAAGCTAACAAATCCATTAAATAACTTTACAACTTAAAATTCAATAAAGTTCGAATAAGGAAGTCAATTAAAGGCAAACGTCTTATATATTCAAATAAGTTTACAACTTAAAATTCAATAAAGCTCGTCCTTCTCTCTTACACGATGACTTCACAATCAAATCTTTCTCCTTTCTTGGCATCATCTCATCCTTAGTTGTATGCATTCCTACATTTAAAATGTAATAAACAAATAATGTCACAAAAAAAAAAAAAAAAAACTAGGCCACGAAATAATGTTAATCCTTGAGCATACCCTAGTCACCACGCCAGTTTCATTAGAATCATCTGCATCTTCTAAAACCGTTGCTAATTGTTTAACCATTTCTTTTCCCATGCTAGTACCTTATATTGTCAAATATTTATAATAAAAGAAAATATTTATTAATATATTAATGATAAAAAGATGTAAAACAAAACAAACAAACTAACCTGTCAAAACTTCAGTTGCAATCCAATTTTGAGCGCACATCAAAGCCTCTATCGTCTTTGGATGAAGTTTGTTACGATGTGGGCCAATCCAACCACAGGTACTAAAAGCAGACTGATGCAACACTAGATAACGGGATGGCTAATATGTCTCTTGCAATTTCTTGTAAAATTGGATATTTGACACCATTCAATTTCCACCAACTCAAAATGTCAAAATTGAGTTTTGAGGTAAGACAGGTTCATTCAAATATGCATCAAACTGTTGCTTCTGATTCATATTATTGGAATTTGATACAAACAAGTCATAATCATTAAAACCATCAAATTCTATATTCTGTGAGGTTCCATCTAAATTTCTAGCGTGACAATCATCACCTTCACCTTCATGCTTCAACTGATATTCTATTTCCAAATATGAACAATTTTTTAATCCTTTCCACTTCAAGAAAAAAACTATCTCCATAAATTCTAGGGAAGTAAAACTCAATCAACTTTAATTTGTAACGTGGATCTAAAACTTCAACTATGGCCATTACCCCATGAATTTTCTTCCAATACTAATCAAATTTTGACATCATATTTGAAGCCATGTCTCTGATCTTTTGAATGCCGGAATTAGTCCACTCAGAAATAGCCAATTTCAATTTACAAATTTTTGGGAAAAAAAGATTAGCAGTAGGATATTTAGATCCAGAAAATATTTCAGTCACGTGATGAAATATTTTCAGTTTCTCACATATCTCTTTTGCTAATTCAAAACATTCAAATATCAAACATACACAAAATATTTTTCAAACATATTCAAGCCTAAAATTTAAAACATTCAAATATTAAACATACACAAACATATTTTTCAAACATATTATTTACTAATTTCAAGCATACTTTTCAAAATATCAAACGGTCAAATAGGAGAACGAAAGAAAATTTTTACCGACACCGGCTTGAACTTTGAAGTCTTAAAAGTTAAATGGACAGATCTCGCCTCTCGGAACAATAGAAAGTCTGTTTTTTTCAAAAGAAAAACAACACAAAACAGTCAAAATATATAAAACAAAGACACATGATCTAAACAAATTTTGGATGTAGCTAAACAATTAATTATTTTATATTATTCCTCTGCCCTAAATAAGTCTTCACACTCACAGTCTTCAGTCTTCATAGCGTTGGTACTGGAAGTCTTCAATGGTGTGGATCTGTCTTAACTGGAAGTGGCAGACGCAGACTTGGATGGATGCGGAGCGGATCTGTCTCCAGTCTCAATGGCGCTGACGAACGCGGACACAGACCCATCTTCACATAAACGCGGGGGTGGACGTGGACTTGGAAGTGGCAGATGCGAACGGACGCGGAGGCGGATGGCGGATGGCGGATGCAGACTTGGAAGTGGCAGATGCGGGTGATTTTGTCTTCAATGGCGAAGGCGAACGACAATCAGAAGTGGCGGACTATCTTCACTTAGAGCTGGAAGAGGTGGTCTTCACTGTCTTCATGGCAGATGCGGACGAAAGTGGCAGACTGTCTTCACTTGGAGCTGGATTCGGTAGATGCGGGTAGTAGCAGTAAGGATTTAGTATTTTTGGCCGAACTAGGAGGAAGGAGGAGAGGATAAGATTCTGGGCTTTTTTTTTTTTTTTTTTTTTTTTTTTTTTTAAATTTTAAATTTTGGGCTTTTTTATAAACATATATACAAATTAATAAGTTTATATTATTCTATATATATATATATATATATATATATATAATATATAAATTCGGGGTCGCGGTCGAGGCGGGGTTACTATTTTCGTCCCCGCCCCATCCCCAGACGGGGCCTTGAAAAAATTCCCCGATTTGGCCCCATCCCCGGTCAAATCGGGGAATCCCCGACCCGAACGGGATGGTTCCCCGCGTGAGTTTTTTTGCCAACCCTAAGTCTAGTCATCTTGTGGTCCGGTCTTATACAAACTCTTTGTATAGGACACCCCCGCTTGCATGTCTCTACATGAATAGTCAAGATCTACCATCTGTAGTAGTTTACAACGCTTGCAAACCTGTACAAAGCGGGCCATGTCCGTAGTGTCACCAAGATCAAGTATCCCACCTTAATCCTCATACTACAGACCTATTTAGGTTAATGATCCACTTGTAAATCTTATATACATGCTTAAGTTTACATAAGATAACCATGGAGCTTTGTTTATTAGATATGAGTAAATACCAGAATGAAAATAACGCTTATTTTATTCATAAACAATGTGTATATTACAAACTACGAGACTCCGGGAGAATTAGGGCACTAATGCCAATACACACTATGTTCTCTAGTCTATCAACCTTTCATGATTCTCTCTTGAGTCCTCTTCCCTATGATTCTAACGGTTCGTTCGATCTTTACCTTTATTTTGAATCTTCTGATGATTCTGAGCTTGAACAGTTTGTGCCTGTCCTTGTTGAACTTGATCAGCCATATGTCCTATCTGTGGAATCTGAACCTGCTCATGACCCTACCTTTTCTGTTCGACACTCCACTAGGGTAAAGGCACCTCTTACTCACCTTCGAGATTTTCAATGTTTTTCTACTATCAGTTCTTTGGTTGAACCAATCTCCTTTCGTAAGGTAAATACTAATCCTATGTGGCAGCAAGCTATGAAAGAAGAACCTCAGGCTCTCAATAAAATGCACACATGAGACTACGTTGACTTACTCCCCAGAAAGAAACCCATTGGTTGCAAGTGGATCTACAAGATCAAGACTCACTCTGACATTTCTGTTGAGCGTTATAAAGCTTGGTTGGTAGCAAAAGGATATTCTCAAGAGTATGAGATCGATTACTGATGCGTGTTGTTATGCGATGAAATAATGGAGTAGAATGCGGTGGTGGAATATACGTTGTGCAAACAAGTTTTCTCAATAAGACCCAAGTATAAATCCTACTGAGTTTCCTGATAAGCCCAGGGTCGAACATAGGAACTAAGGAAGACAATACGCGATGGTAATTTTCGATCAGTTTGCGGTAACAATTAAATCAATGGTTTGGCGGGTTTGTTGTTTAAGGTATAAAAGGTATGCAGCGGATTTGAGAAAAGAGTAATTATGCGACAGATACACTGAGTATGCGATGGAACAGGTTGAGAAGGTCTTTAGCTAGCATTTCTCAAGAACGCGTTCAAGCTATGCGATCATGCTACACTCAAGCGACAACAAATCATTTTTCAATGTAAATGCGATGGCTCCTAATTTTAGGACGCATGCGATGAATGCGATAATGTTAATAGATCTTATTCCTAAGTCTCTACTTCTTTCCTATGCGATGATGCAAGATGCACACAAGGACAAGGTGACCGCATACAATCATAACCTATCTCTAGGGTGCATGTGATGCGTTAATAACAAACAAAGCTTATTCCTAAGCTTCTATCTCTTGATTATGTGTTTCTAATCTGACTCTCCCGAGCCTAGATTCTAATCCATCTTTTCCAAGCCTAGATTCTATCCTTAGACTACCCTCCCGAGTATCTCTAATGGGCGAATGACGCATACATAGATCGCATAGAATGAAGATCCCAAGTTATGCTAGCTAAGTGCTTCTTAACCCATTCGACAGATTTAGCTACTCATGCGTAATGTACAGAGAGTGAACAGATATAAAGATGCAATCTTCATTTTATAAATAAGTTCAGAGTACAAAATAACAATGAAAAATAAGGGTAGAGAGCCTGGTAGCAATTCCTTGCTTCCCAAGACTTTTACACTGTTATCTCTATTTTGCTCAAAAGATGTTCTTGCTTCCGTAAGAGCTGGCCCTCTCTCTGATTTTGACGCTCCCGGCACTCTTCCGAGTTCACCAGGATGATCTCTCGGTGTAATCTCCCTTCACTCGCTTCTGCCTTCTAAGTAAAAGAAAAACTATAAACAAGGCTAACTTCTATCTATATGGAAAATCCTGTAAACTGAGCGAACTCCTTCACTGAAGGTGGCCTTCGGTATTTATAGAGTTTCGCGATGAAAGACTTCTTCTCTCTTATGATTGCACTGATGGGATGGCATTAATTCTCTGTCTGATGCGCTGAATATCTATCACCGAAAAGTTGAGTGTACTTGCTATAGTAGGTCGTTAACGACTTGTCAACTTAATTCGGAATCGACTGTCATCAGCTTTCTCTGCCATCGTGATTTATTAAGCTTTTCACCCATATGCGCCAGCTTTATGCGGCCAACTTCTTGAGCAGATATTTGCGAGCGCAAATGATCGCATAGCCTTGCGGTCGCAATCTCTTAATGCGCTTGGACGTTAATTTCTTCGGATCGCATTTCCGTCTTGCGTCAATGCATTTTTTGCACGAAAATACATAAGTTAGCTGTTTTAATGTGATGGACGCATGCGATCGCAATGTTGTGAACTTAATGCTTTTGGACGCAATATTGTATTTTTTACCATCGCAATCCTGCATTGTTTTATAACTTTGCGCTGTAATAACGTGCAGTTCTGCCCGTTATCAATTACGAAGAGACCTTCACACCTGGGACATGAATGACATATGTTCGGTGTCTCTTAGCAGTTGCTGCAGCTAAATAGTGGCCATTTTTTCAAATGGATGTCAAGAACGCCTTTCTTAAGGGGCCTTATCTGAGGAAGTATACATGCAACTGTCTCTAGATGTCTCTTGTCCATCCCATAAAGTATGCCTCCTCTGACGAGCTTTGTATGGTTTGAAGCAAACCCTTCGAGCTTGGTTTGCAACTTTTAATTCTACTATGATTCAACTTGGATATACGTCTAATTCTCATGACACGGAACTATTTACGCGGCAGAAAACTCATGGTATTTTTCTTCTTCTCCTGTATGTTGATGATATGATTATTATTTGGGATGATCCTCAAGCTATCTTTGATCTACAATGCTATCTAGGCGAACATTTTGAGATGAAGGACTTGGGTTCACTCAGTTACTTTCTTGGCCTTGAAGTATCATTGAGCTCTGCCAGTTATTCGCTGTCTCAAGTAAAGTATGCCTCATATCTTTTGGTGCACTTTGGTATTACTGACTCCGCTACAACTTCAACACCACTCGACCCCAATGTTCGTTTGACTCCGTTTGATGGAATTCCACTAGAGGATGTCAGTCTCTATCGTTAGCTTGTCGGTAATCTTGTTTATCTGACAGTCACTCGTCCTGACATTGGATATGTTGTTCACATTGTTAGTCAGTTCATGGCTACCCCTCGGACCATTCATTTTACTGCTATTTTTCATATCATCCGTTATGTCAAATGTACTTTGGGGCATGGACTTTAGTTTTCTTCATAGCCTTCTCTGGTTTTATCAGGCTATTCTGATGCTGATTGGGCTGGTGATCCTACTGACCGACGTTCTACCTCCGATTATTGCTTCTACCTTGGTGATTCTCTCATTTCTTGGTGTAGTAAGAAACAGAGTGTTGTTTCCCATTCTTAAATAGAGTCTGAATATCGTGTTCTAGATGATGCTACGTCAGAACTCATGTGGCTTCGTTGGCTTCTTGCTGGTATGGGAGTCCCTCAGTCGTCTGCCACTATACTTCACTGTGAAAATCGTAGTGCTATTCAGATTGCTAACAATGATGGTTTTCATGAACGTCCCAAGCATATTGAGAATGATTGTCACTTTGTTCATCATCATCTCTTGAGTGAAACTCTAATGTTACGCTCTGTTTCCACTGTTGAGCAATCCGCCGACATTCTCACCAAAGCTTTACCTCCTGGTCGTTTTCTTCAAATACTTAACAAACTCAAGTTGATTCCTACCTTACCACCTTGAGTTTGAGGGAGGGTGTGAATGTATACTAGGTCTCTTGTGGAGAGTCTTTAGGATTTGGTTAATTTGGTTATGCTCTATTCTTAAGGTGTTAACGCAATATTTATACCCTGTACAGTTTCTTGTAAAGATATACATATACTTGATAAATACATCTTTCACAATAATAAAATCATTCAAAACACATTTTAAAGCATTTCTAATATTATAGACAATGTCCAAGTTTTTTTTAAAAGTATATTCTTAGACAAATCTAAATAAAACTGAACCAAAAAAAAAAAAAAAAAATGAAAATGAGACTTAGATGAGAGGTTAAAAAAATTTGTGTGGGAAGAGGCACGCTTAGTTTGGGATTATTGTAACTTTTAAAATAATTGATGTCAAGTTTGCCTTCTTAAAAATAAGTTGTAGGAGGAAGTATAATAGTGTTTGGTAAATTTTAATTTTAAATTAGAAAAATCTAGTTACGATGTTAGATAAATTAGTACTAAATTAGTGTAATTTAATTATATGAACCAAAGTTGATCTATTATTGTAATTATTTTCATGATAATTAATTTATAATTAATTATAATATATTATTTAAAAATTCATATGATTTGAATTTCAACTAATTTTATATTTTTTCGATAAAAGTTAAAAAGTAAAATAATTGATATAAAAATTGAAAATATAGGTGAAAAATATATTAATATAGATGGATATTATTATAATATATTTATCTGGTTTAGATAGTAGAAGATTTTTAGACAAGCTGGACGTGTGAGTTTTTACATGTTCGTAAGAATTTAAAAAGTGTTTCTAATTAATAATTTGATTTACCAAACAATATAGTTTAAATAATAATTTGATTTACGAAACAATGAGAGTGATTAAATTTTTTTCACAAATGGAGCTTAATAGGGTAGTTGCATACTAAGGGGAGAGATTTCAAAAAGAAAAACCCTAAAATGAGGGGAAAGAGAGTCAATGAACTGAGAGCTTTCTACAGTGTTTACAAAAGACCGAAGTGAGTAAGGACCAAAATACGGAAAAGACTATTTTGCAAATAATTTCCAACCCACTTGTTTTTTTCAAACTACCTTATTTTTATACTTAATTCTTATTCAATGAGTTTGACTTTGACCAGCAATGAGATGCTTGACAATTGATTTTTTCTTAAAATATTAATAATGGTAGGGACTAATGAAAATAGGGACATTTTCCATATTCAAAACACGTGCGTTGAATATTGAATGAAAAAAAAAATTACTGTTGTATAATTAAGAAACACAAAGAAGATACAGATATGGAAAAATATAACATAATAATAAAATGTAATTTTGGAATAAATAAACAAAATAAAGGAAATTATGAAAATCGGTAAATATGGAAATTTAAAATTCCCTAAAAATTCTCAATCTCCAATCGTTTCTTCTGATTTTCTCTCCAATGTGTACTCTTTCATGATCTACCAAATGACACTAACAAATTAACAAGTAGGAGGTAAAATTACATGGACACTAATGATGTCTAAGTATGAGATACATGGATAACACGTAGAGTGACACATAGGGTAATGAGAGATTGACAATTGGTTTTTAGATCACTAAACTGGGGCATTTACATCACACCTAAATGATAATATTTATAATACTCCATCTTAGGTACTCAATAACTATGAAATATGCCTCGTTAGATCCTTACTAGGAAAAACCCCGATGCAAAAAAAACCTAATGAAGGAAAAAGAGTACATATTTCATATAATCTAATACCCCTAAAAGAATACAATATATTTGTCCCCACATAGAAACATCACTTGAGGTCTCTGAGTCGTCACATTCTAATATTGTGCACCAATTTTGCAAAGGTTACGGTTGGTAATGATTTTGTAAATAAGTTTGTCAGGTTATCCTTTGAACAAATTTGTTGTACAGTGATATCATCATTTTCTTCTAGTTCATAAAGTATAGAAAAACTTAGGTGAAATATGCTTTGTTTTATCTCCTTTAAAATATTTTCCTTTGATTTAGTTATACATGTTGTGTTGTTTTCATTATAATATCGTTGGAAGATTTTTACTAGAAGACAAACCATATGTTCCACGAATGTGCTAAGTCATTGATCTTAGCCACATACATTCTCGACTAGGCTCGTGAATTGCAAGAATTTCAACATGATTTGAGAAAGTAGTTGTTATGATCTGTTTCATTGATCACCATGATATAATAGTTCCTCCATATATGAATAGATAACTTGTTTGAGACCTAGTTTTGTGTAGATAAGATATATATCCAAAATCTGCATCGCCAACTAAATTAAAATTTGGTTTATTTGAATAAAACAAACCTATATCAATCATTCCTTGGAGATAATGAAGTATATGCTTAATTTCACTCCAATGTTTTTTAGTTGAAGAAGAATTGTATCTAGTTAATAAATTTACTGAAAATGCATATCTACTCGTGTATTATTAGCAAGATACATAAGTGCACCAATTGCACTAAGATATGGTACTTCAAGACCAAGAAGTTCTTCGTTATCATCTCAAGGTTGAAATATATCTTTCTTCATTGAAGGAGTAAATAATTTTGCAAACTAAGGCAAAATTTTGTTTTTCAAAGATTTTTCATCTCAAATTCTTTCTCAAGATATTTTGTTGAAGGAGTTATATGACATGTAACAGAAGAATTCAAAATCAATAAGTACTCTAACTATACTTAATTTGAGTTTTAAATATGCTACTCATTGGAAGTTCACAAGAGGGTTTGAGCTACACTTTACCTTTGAAAAAAATTCCATGAATTCAACAAGTAATAAAAAAATTTGAGCTTGAATCTTCAAATAGACTACCACCAAGATCTTCTCTACTAATCTCAAGGAGGATTGTGTGGTGGAAGCACTCAAATTGAGCTGAATTTGGATGAATTTGAGAGAGGGAAGAGGGTTTTTACTTCAGTAGAGGTCTGGTTCAAAACACAACATGCATTGCTTAATTCTCAGTCTTAAGCTTCAATTTATAAGCTCAAATGATGCATGGATATGGTGTTTGCATGGAGGCAGCTCCAGCTTCACCAATTTAATGAACTAAAAATGGATTTTGGTGATTAACCACTTAAATGAGATAGTGGATTTTTCCAAAATTGGAAAAGTCCACTAAAACTCATTTAATCATTTTTTTTAATCAAAATGTTAAAAAATGATTTTCTATTTAAATAAACTATTCAATTTAAATATTTAGTTTTATAAAATTAATTCAAATTAATTAATTTAAATAAAACTAATTTTAATTTTAATTAAACCTTTTAATTAAATTTAAATATTAATAGATTCTCCAATTTCGTTTAATTTCGATTAAATTAAACATTTCAATTGTATAGTATATAATTAATTGAAACCCTAAAAATGAACATTTCAAATTCATACCTCTAATTTCAAATTTCATCAAATAATACTCAATTTATTAATTCAATTTATGAACTAGTAGAGGGACCTAATGGACCTACAGATCATGAACTCCAACGATCTATAATTAATTGGTTAAACTCTTTAAACCAAATTAATTACTTGTCGTTAACTATCAAGGCACACCACTATAGCTCAATAGTTGCACTCTTCTCACTGTAGATGTATTTCTGTCCATTTTGACTATAATCGATAAATCGATCCTTCACAGTTCATTCGTATTTACAGTTGGGTCAAAATTACCGTTTTACCCTTGTAAATGCATCTTGTTCCTTAAGTTCCCATTGACCCTCTATCGATTAACTGAATCATAATACCACTTATGAATCATGTCCCTCTCTATCAAGAGAGGGTGGGCCCCCGTTGTTCAAAACAAGGAATTAGCACTCAATAGAACACCTATTTGCTAACCCTAAGACGGGTAGGAGTGAATTCCATCTTGCAAGGCTATGTCCCCAACTATCTATCCGGTCTTATCTTCAAAATGGGAGGCCTATTGAGCAGTACTGTTGGACTACTCTCATCTATGCAGATCAAAGGATAATCCAAATAAACAGGAGTTCATAGTTAGCTTAAGATTAAGATCGAGTTACCTTAGGTCATTTTTGTTTGAAATAGTCAGTTTAACAGTAAACAGTCGTTATAAAGAAAAGTGACTATTTCAAGGTTCAGTCTTATGCAAACTCATTGCATAGGATGTCTCCACTCACATATCTCTACATGAATGATATGTAGATCACATCATTTGTATCAACATATAAAATGAGTTGCATTCAATAGTGCTACCAGGATGAGATATCCAATTTCATTCATATATTTATAGACTATTTAGGCTATATACTATAACTTGATCCTATTTACGTCACCACATAAAGTTAAAGTATTCATACTATAGCCTTGGATTTGTTTATTGGATTTCCATAATAGAATGCAATCTCAATAATTTTATTCAATAAAATACTCAATAATATTTTATTGATAAATAGAATGTTTAACATGAAATTTACGAACTGCGAGTTTTAAGACATTCCTAATATTTATTGCATTTGAAAGCTCTTCAGGAGTTCCAATTATATTTAAATAATCAAAATCTACGGTAATAATAGCAAATTTTGACTGCGATTTCTTTATAAAAACACATGGACATATTGAATTATTTTGATATCCTTCTTTCAAAAAATATCTACTCAGGTGATTATACCACGTCTGTCTTGATTGTTTCAATCCATATAGTGATCTTTATAACTTTATTGAATACAACTCACGAGAACTTGATCTATATGTTTCAGGTATCTTAAATCCTTCTAGGATTTTCATATAAATGTCATTATCAAGAGATCTATATAAATATGTTGCAATTACATCTATAAGATGCATGTTCAGATTTTCATACACAGTAAGGCCAATAAAAAATCTTATTGTAATTGCATCCACCACCGGAGAATATGTCTCCTCATGATCAATACCAGACACTACTACAAAAGAAATAAAACACATCCACAGATTATTGTATCAATTTGACGAAACAATCACAACAACCACTAACAAAGTTGAGTTCAATACATTTGTTAGAAAAGAACGTAATAAAAAACTGGAAAATGCATCATAGTTGATCCATTTCTAATGCCTTTCAAACCTAAAGATTCTAAAAATACATGCAACAAGACAATGAAGATAATACTTTGTGAAGTATCTTAAAAAGTAAAACCTTCTATGCATGAAATTAAAAGGATTAATTATAGGTCTAAGCTACAAAGCTTTAGTGTGTTTCGACTAACAAAACACGAATTGGGAAAAGAAGAAAACAAAAACTTGTGCAACTAGTTTTGCTTTATATCTTGTGGCCTCGTTATTTTCATTTATTTTCCTTAAAATACCGGTTTGTATCCTATAGGTTTGATACCTTCTGGTATTCGAACTATTGGTCCAAAAATCTGACATTTCGATTGCTTCTTCCACCGAAGCCAATCTCTTCTATGTCGACATTTTTCAACTAATTTTGGTTCATAATCCTCATTTTCAGATATAATATCAAGAACAACATTATATATAAAAATGTTATCAATAATTATATTAGTTCGGTACCATCTTTTTTCTGTCATGACATAATTTATTGAAATTTCATTATTAGCTTTTGGTATTTTACCTTCTTCACTAGTCATGTCATGGATTTCTTCATGGGCATTTATATCCTTAATCAAGTATTTTTTACTATTGACTACTTTTCTTTTTCGAGAATTTTTATTTTTGGAACCCATTGGTCTACCATGCTTCTAGCGTGTTCCGGACTCATTAGTGATAATTTATTGTGTTGGGATATCAATTTTTTATGGAACATTTGCAATTGGTATATGTGACTTAGTTATTTTCTTTGCATCTATAATGCATCTGGTAACCGATTTTCTATCTTTTTCAAATGAATTATTTTTTGAACTTCAAGTTTACATTGATCTGTACAGGGATCTAATGACACAATAACTATGCATTCCATGTAATTTCTTTTTCTAGCTTCTCAATTCCTCCCCCCTAATGTTGGAAAATTTGTCTCATTAAAATGAAAATAGACAAATTGTGTAGTAAATACATCACCTGTCAAGGGTTCAAAATATTTAATAATTGAAAGGAAATCATATCAAACATATATTTCTAATCTCCTTTGAGGACCAATCTTAGTACGTTGTAATGGAACAATTGGAACATATACTGCACATCAAAAAAATTCTTAGATAGAAAATATTTGGCTCATATTCATAAGCTAATTGTAATGATGAGTACTTATGGTAAGCTATTGGCCTAATACGTATAAGTGACGTAACATGCAAAATAACATGACCCCATATAGATGTATGAAACTTAGCTCTCATAAGCAATAACAATTAATTGGGAACATTTTATAAATGATTATGCTAAACCATTTTTTAGATCTAGATTCAGATTGAGACTTGTAGTGGGAGAAATAATGGAGAAGTCACCAACATTATCAAAACGAATGGTCTTAATTGTATAATTAGCAAAATTGTACTCTTAACTTAATTATTTGTGTAGATAATCTTGCAAATGCAAGATTTCAACTTGATAATATGCACACGTGCGATTATCTACAAGATGTATTTATTAATACCATAAAATATTTAAATAGTCTACTTGATGGTTTAATAGGTCCACATATATCACTACGAATTCGTTAAAAAAATGCAGGTAATTCAGTTTTCACTTTAGTTGGTGATGAACTAATTATTAATTTTCTTTGAGAGCAAGCATCATATGAAAATTTGTGGAAATTTAAAATTCTCTAAAAGTTCTCATTCTCCAATCATTTCTTTTGATTTTCTCTCCATTTTGCACTCTTTCAAGATGCATCAAATACCACTATTTATAGGCAAATTGGCATGTAAGAACTGGAATTACATGAACACTAGTGATGTCTAAGTATGAGACACATGGATAACACATAGAGTGATGCATGGTAATAGGAGATTGACAATTAATTTTTAGGATATTAAGTGTGGGCATCTACCTCACACTTAAATTATAATATCCATAATAATTACACAATTTTAGAGATATTGTGTATCATAGTAACATCCTTTTGATCCTGGAAAAAGAGACAAAAATACAAGAAACTTCAATTCAAGTACATAGATTATTGCACCTATTCTTATTTGCATAAATTTGAGCACACAAACTTAGCTTGCTTGTTCGTCATATTTGTTATTACATTTTTATTAAAGATTATTGAATTTTATTTATTATTGTTGTAATTCCTCAACATAAATTAAATTAAACATTTGAATTTAATATTAAAGTCACAATTTTCAATTTATTTTAACTTTCATAACAACTGAGAAAAAGGAAAAACTGTGACATATAGCATGTAGCTATGCAAAAATGACATAAATGAAAATTGGCTAAAAATTGCGTTATATAGCATCATAGCTAAATTTATTAAGAGAAGATCAGATTGTATAGTTCATTATTTTTCCTATACTTAGTGTTAGAGTGTTTATCCTTATGATTGATTTATTTATTACCGACAAAACTGAAACAACATTTTTCTATAACATATGCGACATGTTTTAACAACATGTTGTAACATTATCAAGGACATTGTAAGTGATGGACAAAAGATTATGCAGAATATTTTTTCTTTATCTATCAAAATTTTTATACAGATTTCGTGGCCTGTTGTATTTTTTCTTAGGTAGATGATTTATTCCTTTCTTGAATATCTTCTCAAAACTAGCTCTCTCTCTCTCTATCTCTCTCTCTCTCTCTCTCTCTCTCTCTCTATATATATATATATATATATATATATCTAATGTTAGGGTTGTCCGCTTTTGAATAATTTTTGTTGAAGCCTTTTGTTTTTTTTGTTGTGACTTAATGTTACAATTCCGATTTTGAATTATCATTGATCTTGAAGTCATTGCTCTAAATCATCGTTGAAGCTCTCTTCAAAAGAAGGTTGTCTCGGTCTTAGGGGGGCTTAAGACATCATTACTTGAGAAGGAATTCTCTATCTTAGGGGGAGCCTAAGACATCATTACTCAAGAAGGATTTCTCTAACTTAGGGGTAGCCTAAATTCTTCGAGTGAAAGTGCATTCACAAGAAGGTGAAAAGATTATATTTGAGAAGAACTCTCACACTTAGAAGGAGCCTAAATGATCGTTCACTAACATTTTTATACTTAGGGGCCGGGGAGCCTAAGTACATTGAAGGTGAGGGGATCTCACACTTAGGGGGAGTATAAGTTTCATTGGGAAGGAGTTTCACACCTTATGGGGAGCCTAAGTGATTGTTCTCTAAGTTGGGTTATTCAATTGTTACTGTAATTATCGTTTATTTATAGATAAGTATATCGTTGTGATTGTTTGACTTTAGATTCACGAATATATCTTTTCGCGGGGTGGTATTGCACCGGATTGGGTTACCAAACTTTGTGTTCTATTCTAGCTTTAGTTTTTTGCATTTACCTATGATGTTTCTGGAAATACTGGAATATCATGCGTAACAAATTCTATCCAATATTGGATAACCTTTATTTCACTTAGGTATATGTACAAATAAATATTCACATCAGTTAATTAACAACTATATGTAAATTTTTATTTTTTAGAAAAATATCTGACCATCTCCAAAAATTTTTTGGTAAAATCTTTATACCTAGATTTATACGTTTATAAAGTTCATTAGATTTACCCTAATTTTTTAAATTCTGAATTTCCAAATTTGTTATTTTTATTTCAAAGCAAAATGATTGTTTGGTTGTTGTTTTTGTCTAACAAGACATCCAATGATTGGTGTCTTGCCCGCAATGTAAATTTTGACACATGCACAGGAAGAAAATGATTAAATATAATTAATGTAGTTTAAGAATAGGACTAAGTGTTTAAAACTTTTTATCATGTTAAGAAGAAACTATTAGATGTATTTAGTTGGAGTATGGATTAGTTTGTTAAGAGGTTACACATGTCAGTTAGTTAGATTTTTTTTTTTTTTTTTTTTTTTTTTAATTCGTGAGTGTCCTGATAAACTTCACACATCTCGACTAACCTCATGGGACATCCCTTTAACCCTAGAATATTTGGGTGTCAAGAAAACTCATAGGATATATTAAATCCTAGTTAGAACTATTAATTAGAACCATTTTATCATATATTGGTATTCTACACACACTCACACTGAATATTTCCTCAAGTAACTGAATGGAAAATTTTCTAGATCAATAATAAAAAGCATTCAATCAGCAAACCTTGGGCCCTTATACAAATGGCTAAACACAAATAATTAACAAGAAAACAACTAAATATGGGCTGGGCTGGTCAATAAGATGCCTTAACAATGTTATGTTATGAGTGAAAATTATTTCTCCCTTTCGTTGTCATCAAATAATTTTTATTTGTCATGGCTACTACAAGCTCTCAGACTAAAAAATAGACAACAATGGCAAATGCTTCATCTTTGCTTCTTCAGAAACTTCACAGAACCCTTAGTTCCTTCATCATAAACCATAGTGACACTCTGAATCTCTTGTGTGGGTGTCTAAGTTACTCACCGATGAGAATTAGGTTACCTAAAATCGATCGATCCTCTTAGCACTTACATCATTCTCAAGTAGAAATATATAATTGCCAACAACGTAGCCAACTTCGTCAAACATGTCACGCATATTATGAGTGTTGTTTCATGTACTTGAAAACAAAATCCCCCATCCCCAATCATACCTTAATCCTCAAATGAAGAGGGTATACCACGATGTATAGATAAATCATATAAATATAAGAGTGTATTTGGTTTAACTTTTAAGTGTTTATTTTAAAATAAGTAATTTTAGAAAAACTTAGAGTGTTTAACCGTCACTCAAAATAACTTTTGAAACACGTTCTTAGTTTATTTTAAATAGATTTTATCAAAAGAATTTAAATAAAAATGATTTTAGACTTTTTTTTTCCCTCTAATCAATTCAAATATACCCTAAATCTAAAAAAAATGTCTTTCAGCAAATATCTCTTACAAAACTTTAAAATTAAACAAAAACATGATACAAA
The DNA here is from genome assembly GCF_027475165.1 of Benincasa hispida. Classification (NCBI taxonomy): domain Eukaryota; kingdom Viridiplantae; phylum Streptophyta; class Magnoliopsida; order Cucurbitales; family Cucurbitaceae; genus Benincasa; species Benincasa hispida. The sequence continues at coordinate 9,896,426 of NC_143483.1, forward strand.
TGTCCTATATATGCACATTCAAAAAATACAAATATAAATACAAAACCACTCCAAAATATGTTTTTAATAAATTTAAAATCAATTTGAATGATATGAAAAATACTACTAATGAGGCTAAATTAAATATTTATTAATTTGTTTTAAGAGTAATTAATTTGAGCACATGATAAAATGGTTACAAAATTTCTCCCCTAACGTGCATTAAGAAGTTGTTGCTTTGACTATTAGTTAAACCATATACTAGTCTAAATAATTTTAGATATATCAAGTATATATCAATATAAAAATAATTAAAAGAATATGTCTATTTCATCAAGTATAGTTAAGTCACAACAATACATCATTAATTTATCAAACGCTACAACTTCTTTTTTTAGAAAGGATCCACGAAAGGAATGTTGGAGTTAAAAATAGTCTTTAAAGCTGACCATGATTGAAGTAAGTTTATCATACATATAAAATTCCTCTCTCGAAAATTTGACTATTCTTTTTTTTTTTTTAAAAAAATGTTTTTTGTTTTCTTTAATTTTTTTTTTTTAATAAACATGACAAGTGGAAGAAACCCTAGCCTCGAGAAATAGATGATTTATGTAAGTTGAACTATACTCATTTTGATAAAAATTTAATAATTATATAAATATTTTCCTTTGGAATATACCATATATATTTTCGACAGCCAACTGGAAAAATTTCTAGTACTCTCATAGTACCTTATTCCTTGTGTTCATACTATAAAATTGTCTTCACAAATATTTATGAACCCCACATTGATATTAGTGAATCCCATCCTATTTTTAAAAGCACGTTGACGTGACATACAATAAATGGAGGTAGTATGAAAAATTCTCCACATATGGCAGAAACTTGAAAATTATATACACCGACAGTCATGGATTACATTTACTAAAGAACTAGGGAAAAGAAGGAAATTGGGGCAAATCCAAAGCTAGTTACCATAATTGGTCTACTTTCCAAATAAAATCATTTGATAAGATACAAATATATATATATATATATATATATATATATACACTAAGTAAGTTGCCATATATTTAAAACCATATATTTGCATATAAAGAAGTGCTCTTAAATTAATGAAGATAAATTTACTTCATTATTGTTTTTTCTAGGAGATGGCAAAGTTTTCTTGCTCCTTATTCTTCATGGTTTTCCTCCTCCTCTCAGGTTTGTTGTTGTGTCGTCTTCAAGATTATTTAGATATGCATAATTAAAATTTTCTAAATTTTCAAATCAAAGCTGTATATTTTAAAATGATTTTAAATATATTGTAGTTTACGTTTGACTAAACATGTCATTTGAATCAATAAATTATAAACTACGACCTCATTTGATAACTATTTGGTTTTTGGATTTTAGTTTTTGAAAGTTATGCTTGTTTTCTCATAATTCCTTACTTATGATTCAAGTTTCAAAAAGTATTTTTTTTCATGTTTAAAATTTGACTTTGATTACACAAACCCTCATAAAATGTAAACAAAATAACAATAGAAGCAGGGTTAATTTTAGAAAACATAAAATAAAAAACAAATCCAATGGAGCCTTTCGTCTCATTGTTCATTTATTTTACATTTTTACGTTTGTTTTTCATGTTTTAAAATTCTCATATTTTTCACTAAATCAATATTTTAGAAGTGTTAAATATATTTTTTTTCTTTTTACCAAACAGTGTTTGTTTTCTCCTTAAAAAAAGTACATTATATATTATACGTGGAAATAATAATTCAAATAATGTAAATTAAAAGGTAAAGATATTTTAAATATGAAGCTACATGTATAGCTCAACTGACATAAAATTTATACTATTAAAATATTCAATTTTCTCACTCCACCCGTTTGAGAAAAAAAACCCTATAAACCTAGGCTGAAGTTGACCATAGAGTAGATTGAATAATGAAATAATATGCATTAACATTAAAATAATAAATAAGTTTCGTGAGACACATGTACATTAACCAAGAATATTATTGAATAATTTTGCAGCTGCATGGATGATGCCTCAAGCAGTCAATGCAACACAATGTGAAGATAAGTTGTACGAAGGATGCTTAGCTGATGAGTGTAAACAAAAGTGTGCAGCGAAGTATCCTAATTCATCATCTGAATGCGTTGCAATTCCTCCAATTCCCTTTCACTATGCTTGTTATTGCTTCTACAATTGTGCTGCAAACTAAGTTCTCTGCTTTTAATCATAAGGGAATCTGCTAAATCTTAATTCCCCATATATTTCATAAATAAAATGGTTCAGCGATTTAATTGACCCAATTTTTGTGATGATTATTATTTATTATCTTTGTTTTCATTATTGTATTTTCAATAATTTTTAAAATTTTCACGTCAACGTTAAAAAAAAAAATAGCTTATGGCTTGGCTGTAACAAACGAAACAATTTCAGAGAATTTTTATACCTATTTTTCAAAATTCAGACTAAAAATCCAAGTTGGAAACCTCACTGAACCAAACCAATGTGTAATGGGCTCCATCCCTGCCTCACGTATAATTAAGTATAAAAATTCAAAAACTAAAAATGCATATTTGAAAAGCCTTGTTGAAATTTAGGGTAGAAACTTCCACCTACTCGGTTCACCTTGAAGTTTTCAGCCATGTTGGATATAACTTCCACTAGACACCATGCATAACTGCCAAGTCAATGTTTGTGTGTAAATTTGTGGAACCGCTAACATCACATCATTTATCGTGGTAATGCAAACATGCCAAGAGGATGAATTCCATCTTTTTTAGAGAAAGTCACCATGTCTCTCCTGGCGAGAAAAGCTACGTCAACATCTGATCCAGAGCCCTTTGACGAAGTTGCTTTGCTTTTCATGGCCCAAACTATCTACATTCTTAGCAGTCTATCTTCTAATCGAAGACTTTCTTCTTGTAAACTTTACTAGAATTAGCCATAAACTACATTGGACCACCATCAACGCTTAATTTATGCTTGTATAACTAAGATTGTATTGACATATCTCTTGACATGCACCTCCCACAAGCCGAAGTATATCATTTCATCAAATTTCTACAGATCACACTTTGTTGAACTCATATATAAAGTTTTGACACACACCTGCTTCACTCCTTGCAAATCAACAAATAGTAAACAATACACACTATTCATTCTACCACAACCTGTTTCAATAATTTTTCTCTAATGTGGAAGTTCAAACAATGCTGCAACCATAGAGCATACTAAAAAAATTCAAGAAACTACAAACCTAAAGTTTTGATATCATTGTCCGAGCCTCTTACAGTGTCGTTTAATTTCCGAAAAGGACTACAAAGCAAAAGAAAATTTATATATACCAAACTACTCCTATTATTACTGAAACGTAGTAACAGTGGTAAGTCCGAGTCGATTCGTAGGGAAGCGCGATTTATTTTGTTAAGTTAATTTTCTAATTAGAGCAGTAAATGGGGAGATTTGTGTGGAAGAGATATATGCGTGAAATTAAAATAAAAGGGTAAATGTAATCTAGGATAGGAACCTATCTAATTTTTAGAGCAAGAGAGAGTTTCCTATGTAATTTCTATTATGAAAATCGATAACTAAATGAACATTTAATTCTATGCATGCACGACTACCAAATCGATTCGACTTAACTAATCTCTACAAAGGCCAACAATCAATTAAATCGAAATCAATCAAGCGTCCTAATTATTAATTAAGGTCGGAAAGACCATGCCCTAGTTAAACTATATGCTCTCAATTCTACTAGGTTCTTAACGATCATATACAATTAGAAAAAAAAAATATGCATTAAGAATAAGGATTCAATCGTGTCTATTAAAAGTCGGGAAACACCATATTCAATTAACCAATTTATTCTTCGATTCTAAATTAAACATGCAATGCCAAAATTCAAGGACAACCTATAAATCTCAAGCATACACATTCAACCATTACTACCGGGGTAAAATCAAGCATAGACGAACTACGAGGATGAAAGAAATCAAGCTTGAGGATTTCCATGTGTAGCGGAAGGATCGTTTCAAATTCCATTCGAAATTGAACATAAATAATTACAGTCTAAGAACGGAAACTAACAGGTCATGCACAACAAGAAATTACAACATGCTTTCTAAGAGAATCAAGGGATAAAGTGTGCGTACCTTTGAAGAACCATTCTTCACGAATCTCTCGATCACTCTAATCGTCCAAGACCAGCAACACTCGAATGCAACGACCGATGTACAACATGATCAATAGCACGAACACAACGAACGACCAACGACTCCTCGAAACCAATCGAGTTGAGTGAGGACACCACCACAATGGTTACCTTGGTATTCTCAGTGTGAGAATCCAGAAGTTGTGGGCTCTGTATGATCTTGGCTTGAGGAAGAGATTGGAAGACAACAATCATGTAGATGATCGAGCAAGTGGGAGATAAGAAGCGTCTATCGTATAGACGATATGCTCAATCGTTTAGTAAATGGCAGCCTATCGTATAGACAATGACACGCGATCGTTTAGCTATGACCAGCTGATGAACTATCATATAGTCAACCTCCACGATCGTTTAGTCTCTCTATAGCTATTGTTTAGTGAAACACTTTCACTTAATAGCTTCTCCGTGAGTTATTTCCGAATTGAGTAACCCCCTAAAATTAGGAAAACATTTTTTCCTTTCATCTCACGATTACCATAAAACTACCAATAACCTCCCACTCAATTGGTTATTAAAGAAAAAGAGATAATTATCAAAGAATTAATATTACTATAAATAAATATGATAACCAACTTACCATATTATATTTATAAACTTACCAAATTATATTTATAACCTATAGTTTTAATATTTCATCTCATGAAACATACAAACCATAGTTCTTTTTCTATTTTATAGTACTTAATGTAAATCATATTTACATTAATCCTCCACTTGATGTATCTCATACATCACACCAATTATATCATATATAATTGAACTTCCTCTTGTCAATTTGAACATTTCAAATCAACCCCAAGAACTGATTCTCAACTTGAATCCATTGAACTACCAAGGGGACTTTATGGACCTGTAGCTTGAAGCTCCAACAGTATGTGAATAATTGACTAAACTCTTTAGTCACGGGATCCACCATCCGTTAACTGTCGGATACTCTACTAAAGACTGACAGCTGCACTCTTCTCACTACAGATATATTTCTGTGTCCGTATCAACCAAGCAACAATGCGATAACCCTTCACAGATCGCTCGTAAGTACAGTTAGGCCAATTTACTATTTGGCCCCTATAGTTAACTCCTTAACTACCACTGACTCTTCTAATGAATATAAATCATAGTTCTACTATGACTGAGTCCTCTCTTCCAAAGAGAGGTTGTGGCCACTATGTTCAAGACCCGGAATCAACCCTTAAGGGAGCAATCTATTTCCTTACCCCTACTTTGGGGAAGGAGTGAATTCTGTCTTGTGTAACTGAGTTCCCAGCTCCCCAATAAGACAAATACCCAAAAAGATAGGCTTGTTGAGTTGGCAATCTGGCCACTCTCACCCATACTAATCAAAGGACCGCTCTCAAAGGTAGGAGTTTCCAAAACACTCAAGATTAAGGTCATGTCACCTATGGTCGTTTAAGTGAGATGTCTCAATTATCAACAGTGTTATATAAAGAGAAGAATCATCTCGTGGTCTGGTCTTATACAAACTCTTTGTATAGGACACCTCCGCTTGCATGTCTCCGCATGAATGGTCAGGATCAGACCATCTGTATTAACACTTGTAAACCTCTACAAAGCGGGTCGTATCTGTAGTGTCACTAGGATAAGGTAGCTCTCCTTAATTCGTATACTACAAACCTTTTAGGTTGTTACTTAAGGAATGATCCATTTTTATATCTCAAATACATGCTTAAGTTTACATACAATAACCACAGATCTTTATTTATTGGATATGAGTAAATGCAAAATAAAATAACTCTTATTTTATTCATAACAATGCGTACAAAGTTTATAAACTACAAGACTTCGGGAGAATTAGGACACCAATCCCAAAAATCTCCCACTTGTCCTAATGCCTCAGGAGACTAATGTATAGTACATGAAAAAACAAGTACAATATATAATAAACTAGGGCATACTCTATACCCCAGTATCGTCTCCCACTTGCCTTAGACAAGATGCCACATGTCTCATAGACCCAGATTCTTCAGATGACCCTCGAACACTTTAGCTGTGAGGGCCTTTGTAAATGAATCAACAATGTTGTGCTCCAACATGATCTTCGTGACTAACACATCACCACAATGCACAATCTCTCTAATCAAGTGATATTTTCGTTCTATATGCTTGCCTCTACGATAACTCTAAGGTTCCTTCAAATTTGCCGTAGCCCTGCTGTTATCACAATAGAGAGTGATCAACAAAGATATATTTGGAACAACTTCCAAATCTGTAAGAAATTTCTTCAGCCAAACAACCTTCTTAGCAGCTTCACAAGTGGCTATGTATTTGGCTTCCATAGTGGAGTCTGCAATGCATCCTTGCTTGATGCTTCGCCACACTACAACCCCTCCATTTAGAGTGAACACTAACCCTGATGTCGATTTTCGAGAATCTATATCAGTCTGAAAGTTAGAGTTTGTGTATCCTGTAAGTATTAAATTCTTATCTCCATACACGAGCATGTAGTACCTTATTCTCCGAAGATACTTGAGGATCGTTTTAACCACCGTCTAGTGATCTAATCCTAAATTGGACTGATAGCGACTGACAATCCCTATTGCATAGCAAATGTCAGGTTTGGTACATAACATTGCATACATTAAGCTTCCAACAGCCGAAGCATAGGGAATCCGTCTCCTCAACCTCTTGAGGTGTCTTAGGACATTGATCCTTAGACAAAAAAATTCCATGCATGAAGGGTAATAAACCCCTCTTGAAATCCTGTATTCTATATATGATCAACATTTGATCGATGCATGATCCCTGAGACAAGGCTAACCTCTTGTTCTTACGATCCTGAATGATCTGGATCCCTAAAACATATTGCGCCTCTCCCAAATCTTTCATTTGGAATTGGGCAGCTAGCCATCTTTTAATGTCAGTTAGAAACCCTACATCATTTCCAATAAGTAGGACATCATCCACATACAGTACCGGAAAAGCTACTGAGCTGTTGACGATTTTCTTGTAAACACAAGGCTCATCAACGTTTTGATCAAAGACAAACGATTTAACCGCACTGCCAAATCTAATGTTCCATGATCTAGATACTTGTTTCAGCCCATAATTGGACATATTAAGCTTGTAAACTCTTTGCTCTTGATCTGGAACAATGAACTCTTCTGGTTAAGCCATGTAGATGGTCTCCTTAAGATTACCATTAAGAAAGGTAGTCTTGATGTCCATTTTCCATATCTCATAATCATAAAATATGGCTATGGACAAGAGTATCCTAATAGACTTCAACATGACAACAGATGAGAAAATTTCCTCATAGTCCACTCCCTCGACCTGGGTATAACCCTTTGCCATGAGTCTAGCCTTAATGGTTTGCACCTTTCCATCTACACCTCATTTTTGCTTGTAGATCCACTTACACCCTATAGGTTTTACCCTATGAGGCAGATCCACAAGTTCCTAGACATTATTGAAGTACATAGACTCTATCTCCTGGTTCATGGCTTTAATCCACTCATCTTTGTCAACATCCTCCATTGCTTGCTCAAAAGAGAATGGATCCTCGATCGCATCATCAGAAATGATGTTCTAAGCTTCAGTCAAACCCATGTAGCGTTCTGGTGGGTTTATAACCCTCCCACTACGTCGAGGTAGTCTCAACTCTTGAGATGGTTGACTAGATGAACCGACCTCAACAACTCTTATTGATCTATTGGTCTGTTCAACAACTCTTGTTGAACCCTCAGTAGTCTCATTAGAAATCTCATGTAAAACAAGTTTACTTCGTGGTTTATGATCCCTTATTTGGTCTTCTTCCCAGAAGATAGCATTTGTAGAAATAAATACTTTGTTCTCACTTGGATCAAAGAAGTATCCACCCCTCGTTTCCCTAGGGTAGCCTACAAAGAGGAAAACTTTCAAACGCGATTCTAACTTCTTTGGGTTAGCCAAAAGCACGTCGGTCGGACACCCCCCCCAAATCTTGAAGTGGTGTAAACTACCTTTACGGCCTCTCCACAGCTCAAAAGGTATTTCAGAAACACTTTTCGATGGAATGTTGTTCAAAATATAACATGCAGTCTCCACTACAAAACCCCAAAATGAGTTTGGAAGATGAGCATAACTCATCATAGACCGAGCCATGTCCAACAAGGTTCTGTTTCTCCTTTATGATACACCATTCTACTGAGATGTACCTAGGGTTGAGAGTTGGGACGTAATTCCATGTTCTATCATATAGTTCTGGAATTCGAGGTCCATATACTCTCCACCACGATCAGATCGTAGTGTTTTTATCTTCTTACGTAACAAATTTTCAACTTCAGCCTTATACTCCTTGAACTTGTCAAGGGCTTCAGACTTATGTTGCATTAGGTAGAGATACCTGTACCTTGAATAATCATCTATGAAAGAGATTAAATATTTATACCCATTTTGAGCTCTAACACTCATCGAACCACAAAGGTCTGAATGTATAAGCTCCAAGGTTTCCTCGGCTCTATAACCTTTTCCAGTAAAAGGTCATTTGGTCATCTTGCCTTCAAGGCATGATTCACACACCGACAAGGAGTTTTCTTCTAAACTCTTTAGAAGTCCACATTTCACCAACTTCTTAATTCTATTAAGGTTGATGTGACCTAACCTTAGATATCAAAGATGGGCGTTTTCTTTAGGTGAAAGCTTTGGTCCTTTTGCTGTTATTACCGTACTAAACATTTCAGTATTAAGCAAGGCTTTTATGACTAACGGCCTTAGTACATACAAGTTATTTTCTATTGAACCAAAACCAATCTCCATACCATTCTTGAAAATAAACACTTTACTCTTAGAAAAGGAGACGGTACTTACATAGTGTGTATTGTTCAATGAAACAAGAAACTGAGATTAAGTTCCTCTTGATATGAAAAACTACAAAAGCATTATCCAGTAACAGATAATGTTTCTTATCCAAAAATAACTCTAGTCTGCCTACAACAACAGTTGAAACAACCTCACCAGTACCGACTCAAAGAGTCAATCTCCCTGTGGCAATGTTTTCCAGGAACTAAATCCTTGGTAGGAAGAATTGACGTGGTTAGTAGAACCTGAATCAAAGATCTAGGTAGAATCATTATTCTCTACCAAACACGTCTCCAAGACCAAAAAATCATATTTACTGTAGTTAGACTTCCTCCTATTTTGGAAAGTAGTGGGATCAGTATCAGAACCTAAATAAGCTCCAAATTCCATTTCAGAGAACACTTTTCGTCGATGAACTTTTCCAGAGTCAGCAACGCTTGCTTTCTCTAACTGGAGGTTATCTTGGGAACTGATACTACTGGTTTTGTCATCCATCCCTTTGTGCTCAAAAAGTAAGAACTGACATTTAAATAATTCTTGCAAAGAGTCCATCATCTCACGTGTAATAACCATGTTCTCAACCCTTTTGGCCAAAACATCAGGTATGCTAGCCAAAATGTGAAGTTGGACCAAAGAATTAGCCTTCATCTACACCTCATATGTATTACGAACATTTCGCGATGCATCAAGGGTAGGGACTTGAGGACACTCCTCAACCATGAAAAACTCGAGGTCATTTACCATGAAATATGTTTTAATGAACTATTTCCACAGTGTGAAATCGGTCAAACTAGAGGCATTTAATGGAAAAACATTCATGTTGCTGAAAAAGAAACACATTGACCTACATTAGGTTTTAAGCAAATACTCGTTGAAAAACATACAACATCCAATATGGTATAGCAAAACTGAAATGAACCCCATGTGACATCTAGTTTCGTAATGACGTTCCAAAGGTTTAAGACAAAAGCCACCGAAGGGTGGTTAATTTATCTCTCCTCTAAATTGAGACACTCTCAACCAATCATTAATACCAGAATAAATCTTGCTCTTATAATGACTAGCCATCATTGATTTGGTCAAGAAATCATTAACTTACTTAACAATTTCCCATAAGTGTGACCCGTCATTTTAGGCCCTAGAGTTCCAGCCAATCCAAAGGGAAAAAAGTCGATTGGGGCAAAAACTAAAGTGACCCAATCCGTTTCTGAAGTTCACCTTGATATTGACCAACTACACAAAACCCATCCGAAGGGGGACGCTCCTAGTGCGCCACGAGGGAGTGCAAGAATGATCTCACGGTGTGAACCAATGAAGGAGACCGCAGGATGTGTTGACACACACCCTTCACCCACTTACTATAAATACTCTCTCCGTCCACCTTGATATTGACTCATGCAAACACCATCCGAAGGGGATACTCCCAGGGCACCACGAGGCCCAGCATGAATCTCACAGTGTGAACATTCAGGGAGAAACGTGAGTGGAATCATTGACATATCATATATATCTTTTACTCCCACTGAGTATTTTATAACCTAGGGTTTAGTTTACTTAGAAAAAACACAGCTAAGTATTTTAACTAAGTGACTTTTTAGGTTTGCCTAATTGTAACTTTTACCTTTGAAACTTGAACAACTTTTAATCATCATCCATTAAACTCTTTTTGAACAACTTTTGATCATCATCCATTAAACTCTTTAACGGAGTCTTTGATCAACTGTTGCATGCTTATAGAAAATCTATCTAATTCACCTTTCCAGGTAGGTTCCCAGATAGAGGCATTCCGTTTCCGTTAGCTTAAATACCCTACCTAGACAGAACCCACTTTAGACAAAAAGTCCCTTATAGATAGATTTAATACAATTTTAATATTTTATGCCAATCAATTTAATCCTATTAAACCAATTTAAAAGATTAAAACTTAGGTATCTAATCGCATTAGAACCTTGAACTTAGGTCTATCTCAATCCAATTTTAAAACCCTTTTAAAACATGAGTTCGCCTAAGTTCACATGCAACTCTTTCTTATCGATTTTAGTTCTAATTTCCATTATAACACTTATAACAGAAACAACCAAAACCATCTACAACGTGAAATAAACACATACAAGGCATTTATAACTTTTATAAACAAGCCTAAGTGTCATGCTCCATGCATTGTTCATTCATTACAACTTTTATATAACACTTATACAACCAAGCAATGAACCAAGTACACATGCTTCCATTCACCCTTATACTATAACTCTTATAATATAAAGATGATGCACGACTATGCTCACTGCATGCATAAATATAACTCTTCTATTTTATGATGCATGTGCATGCTCTCTTGGTTGAGAATGTCTCCAGGAGAATTAAGACACCAATCTCAACAATCTCTCACTTGTCGTAATGCTTCGGGAGAATAATGTACAATACATGAAAAAACAAGTACAATATACAATAAACTAGGGCATACTCTATACACTAGTATCATCTCCCACTTGCTCTAGACAAGATGCCACATGTCCCGTAGACCCAGACTTTCCAAATGACCCTCGAACACTTTAACCGTGAGGTCTTTGTATGTGGATCAGCAACGTTGTGCTCCGACACAATCTTTGTGACTAACACATCACCGCAATGCACAATCTCCCTGATCAAATGACATTTTCGTTCTATATGCTTGCCTCTACGATGAATCCGAGGTTCTTTCAAATTTTTCACAACCCCATTATTATCACAATAGAGAGTGATCGAAAAAGACATATTTGGAACAACTTCCAAATCTATAAGGAATTTCCTTAGCCAAACAACCTCCTTAGTAGCTTCACAAGCGGCTACGTATTTGGCTTCCATAGTGGAGTCTGTGATGCATCCTTGGTTGATGCTTCGTCACACTACAACCTCTCAATCCAGAGTGAACATTAACCCTGATGTCGATTTCTAAAAATCTCTATCAGTCTGAAAATCAGAGCTGTGTATCCTGTAAAGATCAAATCCTTATCTCCATACATGAGCATGTAGTCCCTCGTTCTCCGAAGATACTTGAAGATCGTTTTGACCATCGTCCAATGATCTAATCCTGGATTGGACCAAAGATACTTAACAAATCCTTGGTCGAACAAGGGTGGCTAATGTCTAGGAATATGAGTTATTCTAGTATTAGAATTAGCTGAGAGTTGTCTCATTTCAGAGGAGGAGTGGTTGATCACCCTTCGATGGTTGTTGCTCTAAACCTCTGAAGCATCGTTGAAAATACTAAATCAATAGTTTATTAGGGATCTATGATTGTTTGTTTTTGCTAAATTGATTGGATAGTTTGCAATTGTTTGCTTGTGTGATGGGTTAAGGCAAAGATAATTAATACGATCACTGTTTATTTTTTATTTTTAGCAATGTCTTCCTCAATAATTGCACTTTTTAGAAATGAAAAACTTACGGGCGAAAATTACTCTACGCAACTTGAATATGATTCTTGTTGTTGACGATCTGTAGTTCGTCTTATCGAAGGATTTTCCTCCGAACCCTGCTCATAATGCATCCTAGGCTATGAAGGTTGCTAATGATCGGTGGATAAAGGCCAACGAAAAGGCCTGTATATATATCTTGGCGAGCTTATCTGAATTTCTATCCAAGAAGCATGAGGTCATGATAACTGCAAGGGAAATTATAGAATCTCTCTAAGGGATGTTTGGACAACCATCCTATTAGCTCCACCATGATACCCTCAAATTCATTTACATCTATTGCATGAACTAGGGCACATCTGTTCGGAAACATGTCCTAGACATGGTGGTCCAATTTAACGTGGCAAAAGCAAATGGAGCGGTCATGTACGAGAGCAGTCAGGTTGTGTTCATAATGGAATCTCTTCCGAAGAGTTTCCTACAATTTCGCAGCAATGCGTTGATGAAAAAAATTCAATATAACCTGACCAGTCTTCTTAACGAGCTACAGACTTACCAATCTCGTATGAAAAAGGGATTGGTTGAAGGACGGGCAAAGGTTTCCCATTCCAAAAGAAAGTTCTAAAAGAGTTCATCCCTCTGGAATTAAGTCTGTTCCTCAGTCTTCTTCTTCGAAGAAGATTCAAAAGGAGAAGGAAGATAAGGGGAAGACTCCCATTACTACTATAAAAGGAAAGGGAAAGGCCAAGGTGGCCGACAAGAGTAGGTGTTTCCACTACAACGTGGATGGACACTAGAATAGGAACTATTCTAAGTACCTCGTTGAGCAAAAGAAGGAAAAAGAAGGTAAATATGATTTAATTTTTTTAGAAACATGTCTTGTTAAACATGATGAGTTTGCCTGGATACTTGATTCAAGAGCAACTAATCATGTTTGTTCTTCTTTATAGGGAAATAGTTCATTTCAGCAGCTGGAAGAAGGTCGAATGATGTTCAAGGTCGAAACAGGAGACGTCGTTTTGGCAGGTGCAGTGGGAGTTACAAATTTATTTTTTAGATATAGATTTTTTTTTAAGGATTTGTACATTGTACCAAAAATTAAGAGAAATTTAATTTCTATCTCTTGTCTACTTGAACAATCTTACACTGTAAATTTTCAAAATAATGAAGTGTTCATTCTTAAAAATGATATACTTATATGTTAAGCTAGATTAGAAAATAACTTGTATGTATTAAGACCAATCAACAAAAAAGAAATTTTAAATAATGAGATGTTTAAAACTGCTCAAGCTCAAAATAAAAGGCTACGTATTTCTCCTAAAGGTAACAATACATATCTTTGGCACTTAAGACTAGGTCACATAAACCTCAATAGGATTGGGCGTTTGATAAAGAATGAATTTCTAAATGAGTTAGAAGATGATTCATTACCACCATGTGAATCGTGTCTTGAGGAAAAAATGACCAGAGGATCTTTTAGTGGAAAAGATTATAAGGCAAAGGTACCCGTAGAGTTAATACACTTGGATCTCTATGGTTCAATGAACGTAAAAGCTCGAGGAGGTTACGTATATTTCATCTATTTTATAGATGATTATTTAAGGTATGGCTACTTATACCTAATGGGGCATAAGTTTGAAGCTCTTGAAAAATTCAAGGAGTTTAAGGCTAAGGTTGAAAACCTATTAGGTAAAACTATTAAAACACTTCGATCTAATCGAGGTGAAAAGTATATGGATAAAAAATTCTATGACTATATGATAGAACATGAAATCCACTCCTAACTCTCAGCTTCTAATACACCTTAGCAAAATATTGTATCAGAAAGGAGAAATAGAACCTTGTTAGACATGGTTTGTTCGATGATGAGCTATGCTCAATTGCCTAACTCGTTTTGGGGGTATGCAGTAGAGACTACAGTTTACATCTTGAACAACATTCCCTCGAATAGTGTTTTTGGAATAAATTTTGAGTTATAGAGGTGGTGTAAACCTAGCTTGCACTACTTCAAGATCTAGGGTTGTCCAACATACGTGCTTGTGACAGATCCTAAAAAACTGGAACCTCGTTAAAGGTTGTGCAAATTTGTTGGTTACCCAAAAGAAACAAGAGGTGGTCTTTTCTACGACCACAAGAAAATAAGGTGTTTGTATTGACAAATGCTACTTTCTTGGAGGAAGACCACATGAGGGATCACAAACCACGTAGTAAGTTAGTGTAGAAGAAGCTACTGAAGAGTCAACAAGAGTTGTTGATGAAGTTGGTCCTTCAACAAGAGTTGATGAAGGACCTAGTTCTTCAAGTCCTTTTTATCCTTCTCAATCGTTAAGAATGCCTTGATGCAGTGGAAGGGTTGTATCACGATCTGACTTCTACTTGGGTTTAACTAAAACTAAGGTCGTCATACTTGATGATGGTGTTGAGTATCCATTGTTCTATCGACAGCCAATGAATGATGTAGATAAGGACCAATGGGTCAAAGCATGGACCCTAAAATGTATTCAATGTACTTCAATTTATTATGGAGGCTTGTAGATCTACCCAAGGGGGTAAAACCCATAGGGTGCAAATAGATCTATAAGAGAAAGAGAGATACAGTTGGGAAGATACAAACCTTTAAAGCTAGACTCGTAGCAAAGGGTTATACTTAGATATAAGGGGTTGACTATGAGGCAACCTTTCCTTCTTTTGCTATGTTACAGTTTATAAGAATTTTCTTGTCCATAGCCACATATTTTGACTATGAAATATGAAAAATGGATGTTAAGACTGCCTTTTTGAATGGTAATCTTGAAGAGAATATCTTTATGTCTCAGCTCGAAGGGTTCATAGTCTAAGGTCAGGAGCAAAAAGTTTGCAAGCTGAATCGATCTATTTATGGGTTGAAACAAGCATCCAGATCTTGGAACATTAGATTTAATATTGCGATCAAATTTTTTATTTTTTACCAAAATTTTGATGAGCCTTGTGTGTACAAGAAGATTAATAAGAATAAAATAGTTTTTCTAGTACTTTATGTGGATGATATTCTACTCATTGGGAATGATGTAGGGTACCTTACTGAAGTGAAAAACTGGCTAGCAACCCTGGGAGACGTGCAGTATGTTCTTGGGATCCAAATAATTGGGGATCATAAGAACAAAATGTTAGCATTGTCTCAAGTAATGTATATCGACAAAATGTTGGCTCAAAATTTGATGTAGAACTTCAAGAAGGGTTTATTGCCTTTCGGCATGGGGCTCACTTGTCTAATGAACAGTGTCCTAAGACACCTCAAGAAGTTGAGGATATGAGACGTATTCCCTATGCCTCAATTGTGGGTAGCTTAATGTATGCTCTGCCCTGCATTAGACCTGATATATGTTATGCAATGAGAATAGTCAGTAGGTACCAGTCCAATCTAGAGTTAAAGCATTGAATGACAGTTAAGAACATTTTCAATTATCTTCAGAGAATGAGGGACTACATGCTGGTGTATGGGGCTAAGGATTTGATCCTTACAGGGTACACCGACTCTGACATTCAAACCTATGAGGATTTTATGAAATCTACGTCAGGATCAGTGTTCACTCTTAACGGGGGAGCTATGGTTTGGAGAAGCATCAAGCAGGGATGCATAACATACTCCACTATGGAGGCTAACTATGTTGTTGCTTATGAAGCAGCTAAGGAAGCAGTTTGGCTCAGGAAGTTCCTTACAAAATTGGAAGTTATTCCAAATATGGTCTTGCTCGTTACATTATACTGTGACAACAGTGGGGTAGTAACTAACTCAAAAGAACCTCACACTCACAAACGAGGGAAAAACATAGAGAGAAAGTATCATTTGATATGGGAGATTGTGCAACGAGGATATGTGATCGTCACCAAGATCACTTCGGAGCACAACATCACTGATCCATTTACGAAGGCTCTCTCGGCTAAAGTGTTCGAGAGTCATCTAAAGAGTCTAGTTCTGCGAGACATGTAGATAGTATAATCTAGGGCAAGTGGAAGATGTGTAATGGATATAAGGATGCCCTAGTTTATTGTATTTATATACATATTTTTCATGTAATGTACATTATACATTTGACATTTCCAGCCTTGGATTATTTATTGTACATACATTCCACTTATTAGAGTTTTAGTTCAAGTGCGAGTTTGTTGGGTTTTATGCCCTAAAACTCGTAGATAGTAAATGTAACATTTGACCTATCATTAATAAAGTGTTATTAATATTTATTACAATAAATAGTTATTGCTTTTAAGATTGGTGTCCTAAATTTCTCTTGTATTCTTGTAGTTTGTAAACTTTGTATAAACAAATTGTTATTAATAAATAATTGTTATTTTATGAGCATGCACTCAATCCAATAAACAAAGATCCTAGGTTATTTTATGGAATTTAAACATGTACGTAGGGACATACAGGTGGATCATGTTTAAATGATAACCTACACGGTCTGTAGTAGATGAATAAGGTTGGGTACCTTATTCTAATGATACTACGGATATGACCTGCTTTGTAGATCTTACAAGTGTTATAAAGTGCCACAAATGATCTAATCCTAATCATTCATGTGAAGACATATGAGCAAGGGTGTCCTCTACAAAGAGTTTTCATAAGACCGGACCACGAAATGATTAGTCTCATTATATAACGCCATTAATAACAGAGACTTACATTTCACTAGGATGACCATAGGTGACCTGAATCCTGAGTGAGTTGTGAACTCCTGTCTATGAAGGTGATCCTTTGATTTGCATGGGTGAGAGTGGTAAGATCGCCTACTCAATATACCTACCATTTTGGGGATTCGTCTAATTGGGGGAGTGGGAGCACAGCTACACAAGATGGAATTCACTCCTTTAAAGGCTGATTTTAGGGAAACGTGGCCACACCATCTCTTGGCCCAAGAGGAATTTGGTCATAGTTGAACAATGACTTATTGTTCATTAGAGGGATTAGTGGTACTTAAGGAGTTAAATATAACTATAAGGGAAAAACAGTAATTTTGGCTCAGTTGTACTTACAATCAATTTGTGAAGGGTCATTGCACTGTTCTGGTTATATCCAATGGACATATAAATATATCTGTAGTGCGAAGAATGCAGTAGTTGGTCTTTAGTGGAGTGACCAGCAGTTAATGGATATTGGGTAATTTAATCAAAAGAGTTTAATTGATTATCCAAGTGTCATTGGAGCTTCAATCTACAGGTCCATAAAGTCCTCCCTATAGTTCAAAAGAGAATTAATTTTGAATTAATTTAAATTGTTCAAATTAATTGAAGGAATTAATTATATGTGATATAATTAATATAATGTATTCGATACATTATAACATAAAGTTTATTTTGAGAGGAATTAAATATTTGAATATGATTCAAATACTAATTATATGGATGAGATTCATATAATTAAATTTATCATAAATGTGATTTATACTGAATACCATGTATTACTGAGAGTAATAAAATTATAGGTTATATTGTATTTAATACAATATAATAATTCTAGGTTATGTATTATATTTGATATAACATGTCGTATATATATATATATATATATATATATATATATATATATATATATATATATATAAAATAAGCTAGTTATTATATATGTATATATTTTATTAAATTAAATTTATTTTAGTTTATTAACAATTAAAGGGAGGGAGTTACAACTTCCCTCCCCTTAATTTGCTCTTAGAAAAATGTGGAGTAAGGGTTCAGTTTTTCAATGACTTCTTTGTCTTCTTCACAGAGTGTATCTATGAGAAAGCCTTCTAGTAATTCTCAAGAACATAGAAAATTTTGTTTCTCTTCCTTTCAAAATTTCTCCCCCTCTTCCCAAAATTTAGAGCCCACAACTCCATAATACTCTCCCATAAGGAGAATACAGAGGGTTCTCAAGTGGTGGTGGCCATTTTGTATTGTTGGTTCTTGGTATGAAGTGATCGTGACCAGTTCAAGGAAATTTGTGATGAATTTTTTGGCTTTAAGTGTAAGTGTTTGTTTATTTCCTAATTATTCTTAAAAGCATGTTGTAATTTTATTATAATGCATCATTTGATTTTTCTGTAAATTTGGGATTCTGTGAAAAAATGAAGATTGGGAACGATCCTGCTTCTGCTACAGAACTTTACCGTTCCTTCAATTGGTATCAGAGCTAGATTTTTCATGGTCCCAATTTTTTTTAATCTTACCAGAATGCTTTTACAGATTTATGGTGGGTTTGCATTCAAGAAAATTTATACATATCGATGAATGGATGGTTGAATGTTTTGTTTGCGATTTATGAATTTTTTGGGATTAGGCTTTAGATTTATTACTTTAATTTTTACAATTTGATTTGTAAGGGCTCGTTGTTTTGGGCACTAATTATTGCAATAAAGTCTGTAATTCGTTGTTAGTGTCATTGTGAGTTTTTCGGTGATGTACTGGTGAAAATGAGACCCAAAGTGGAGAAGATACGACACAGATCGCAACTGTACAGTGGTTATTGTACAGTAGCGTTACAACGCTGTGCCCTAGCACTGCAACGTTGCGAAAGGTAGATGGAAATTTTTTTTCGTAGCATTGCAATGCTAGGTCATAGAGTTGCAATGCTCCAAGATGGAAAAAATTTTCTGGCTCGCACGCGGTTCGGTTCGTGGTTCAGCTGGGTCTGCATTCGGTTCGCTTGGTTCGTGGGCAGTTCAGGTACTGGGCGATCTAGTTCGTGCGGTTCAAGACCCGATTCACCTATTTTGAACCGGTTTGACTTTCATTTATGTAATAGTTAGTATTTTGATTAATCAAATTAATATAAATGTTATATTAATTTAATTAATTGTTTAGGAGTCTAATCTTGGTCCATAAATTTCCGTTTAAATTATGCATTTGATGTATGGTTTAATTTTATTATATATGTCATAACATATGTCATATAGTAAAATTCCATCATAGGTTATACATTATTCATGCATCATTTCTATTATAAATGTTATAATATATAGTGACATGATTTTATTTTATAGCATGCTCATACATCATATAATTTAGGTGTTATACTATATGTTTACATGCATTACTAACATAGCCATGCGTCATTTATATTATAAGAGTTATAATATATAGTTTGGATGTAGGGTTGTATGTATGTTATTAATTATTTTAATACTTTAGTATATAAGTCTTATGTATGTTTAGTAATGAAATGGGAATTACATGAAGTGTGACACTACTTTAGATAATTTTATAAATGTTATAATTTTATTAAGTATGTCATTCGATGCAATGAATGGTTTTAATTTATTTAATTTATTTTATAATCATTATAATTAAATGAAATTAGAAATTAAAATTAATAATTCAGAATGACATGCAAACTTAGGTAAAATCAATTTTAAAATAGTTTTAAAATATGATTCACATAGACCTAAGAACACAAATTTCTAATGAGATTAGAAATTAGTTTAATCTTTTCAAAAAGTTTAATAGGATTAAACTGGTTTTAATAAAAGATTAAGTTTATAGCAAACGTATCTATAAGGGACCTTTTGTCTAAGGCTAGTTCTGTCTAGGCTGGGGTATTTAAGTTGACGAAAATGGAGCACCCTTACCTGAAAACTGACTTGGAAAGGTGAATTAGATAGATTTGCTACAAACATGCAATTGTTGATTAGAGTTTGTTAATGTGTTTAATGACCATTAAACAAAATTGTTTAACTATCCAAAGTAAGTGTTACTATTGGATAAACTTAAACAATTACTTATTAAAAATAATTAGCCGTATTTTTTCTAAGTTAAATAAACCCTAGGTTTTTAAAATACTAAGTGGGAGGAAAAAGATGTATACGATATGTCAATCTTTCACTCACGTTTTTCCCTTAGTGTTCACACTGTGAGACTGATGATTGGTCTTGAGGTGCCTTGGGAGCATTCTCCTTTGAATAGTGTTTGTATGGGTCAATATCAAGGTGAATGGAGAGAGTAATTATAGTATGTGGGAGAGGGATTTGTGTAAACATGTTCTATGGTCTCCTTCATTAGTTTACAATGTGAGATCTTCTTACACGACCTCGAGATGCACTGGAGTGTTCCCTTCGAATGGTTTGTGCATTAGGTCAATATCAAGGTGAACTCCAGAAATGGATAGGATCACTTTAGTTTTTGCCCCAATCGGTTTTCCTTTTGGTTGGCTCATTGGGGCGAAACTCAAGGGTCTAAAATGAAAGGTTGCACTTACGAGAAATTGTTGTCTCATTGATTTCTTGACCAAATAAATGATGACTAATTGTTATAGGAATAACAGTTATTCTAATGTAATAACTGGTTGATAGTGCCACAGTTCAGTGAAGGGACAACTTGACGGAACTTGTTTTACAGAGATCCTTGAGTGGAAGTGGATCATCCAAATTCTATTTTGATTGAAAAACTAAATTTACAGTAAACATACAAGATATGCATTCATAAACAAATTACAACATGCTTTTTACAAAGAAAATGGGTTCAAGATGAAGGAAATTGGACATGAGAATTTCCATGAGCAGCAGAATGATCGTTTCAAATTTCATTCGTATATGAACATCAACAATTATAGTACAGAAACAAAAACATACAGGCTATGCAAAAAATGAAATTATAGCATGCTTTACAAAGATCAAGGGAAGAATTACACATACCTTTCAGGACTCATCTTCAACACCCTTGATCATGAACGTTCGAAAATCAGCAAGATTGCAAACCCGAACGCTCGAACACTACGACGGCTACACTGCACGATCAACGCGACCACGAGCACAACGAACGACCACCAAAAACCTCAACCATGTTGAGTTGAGAACGACACCACTACAATGGCTACCTTGGTATTCTCGGTGTAAAAATCCAGAAGTGTGTGCTCTGTGTAGACTTGGTTAGAGGACGAGACCAGAGGAACAATCGGGTAAACGATTGAGCAAGTGGGAGATGGCAAATGTCTATCGTATAGACAATTCCCAATCGTTTAGAAGAAGCTCCACGATCGTTTAGCAAAAGCTCCACGATTGTTTAGCTATCGGCCAGCTGAATGAACTATAATGTAGTGTCACTCCACAATCGTCTAGTCTTTCTTCAGCTATCATTTAATGCATCCTATTCACTTGATAGCCTTTCCGTGAGTCTTTCCGAGAATAGAAATCTCAATTCAACAACTACTAAATTTAGAAAAACACTTTTTCTATTATCTCATAGTTACCAAGAAACTACCAATAACCTTCCATTCAATTGATTATTAGAGAAAAAGAGATAATTATCCAATAATTAATATTATTATAAATATATATGGTAACCAATTTACCATACTATACTTATAACCTATAGTTTTAATATTTCATCTCATGAAACATATAAACCATAGCTTTTTTTCTACTTGTGGTATTTAATGTAAATCTCATTTACATTAATCCTCCACTTGATGTATCTCATACATCACACTGATCATATTATATATAATCGAATTATCTCTTGTCAATTTGAACATTTCAAATAAACACCAAGAACTAATTCTCAACTTGAATCTATTGAGCTACCAAAGGGACCTTATGGATCTGTAGTTCGAAGCTCCAATGGTACGTGAATAACTGACTAAACTCTTTGGTCACGGGATCCACCATCCGTTAACTGCTAGGCACTCCATTAAAGTCCGACAACTAAACTCTTCTTACTAAAGATATATTATGTGTCCATATCAAACAATCAACAGTGCAATAACCCTTCACAGATTGCTCGTAAGTACAGCTGGGCCAATAAGCATTATGCCCCTATAGTCCTTAAGTACCATTGACCCCTCTAATGAACCATAAGTCATAGTCCTAATATGACCGAGTCCTCACTTTCAAAGAGAAGTTATGGCCATTATGTCCAAGCCCCAAAATCAGCCCTTAAGGTAGTAATCTATCTACTTACCCCTGCTTCAGGGAAGAAGTGAAGTCCATATTGTGTAACTGAGTTTCGAACTCCTAAATCAGACAAGTCCCCAAAAAGGTAAGCATGTTGAGTTGGCAATCTGGCCACTCTCACCTATACTAATCAAAGGACCGCTCTCAAAGGCAGGAGTTCCCAAAACACTCAAGATTGAGGTCATGTCACCTATGGTCGTTTAGGTAAAACGCAAGTCTCCAGTATCAACGGTGTTATACACAGAGACGAATCATCTCATGGTCCGTTCTTATATAAACTTTTTATATAGGACACTCCGCTCGCATGTCTCCACATGAATAGTCAGGATCTACCATCTGTAGCAGTTCACAACACTTGCAAACCTCGACAAAGCAGGCAGTATCCGTAGTGTCACCAGGATCAGATATCCCACCTTAATCCTTATACTACAGACCTATTTAAGTTATCACTTAAGGCATGATCTACTTGTATATCTCATATACATGCTTAAGTTTACATACAATAACCATGGAGCTTTGTTTATTGGATATGAGTAAATGCAAGATAAAATAACTCTTATTTTATTCATATCAATGTGTATAAATTACAAACTACGAGACTCCGGGAGAATTAGGACACCAATCCTTTGGGAGAATTAGGACACCAATCCCAACAATCTTCTACTTGTCCTAATGCCTCGGGAGACTAATGTACAATACAAGATAAATTCATGTACAATATACAATAAACTAGGGCATACCCCAGTATCCTCTCCCACTTTCCCTAGACAAGATGTCACATATCCCACAGATCTAGACTCTCCAGGTGACCCTCAAACACTTTAGCCGTGAGAGCCTTTGTAAATGGATCAACAACGTTATGCTTCGACGCGATCTTCGTGACAATCACATCACCACGATGCACAATCTCCCTAATCAAGTGGTATTTTTGCTCTATATGCTCGTCTCGACGATGAAGTTGAGGTTCCTTCGAATTTGTCACAGCCCTGCTGTTATCACAATAAAGAGTGATAGGCAAATCCATATTTGGAACAAATTCCAAATCTGTAAGGAATTTCCTCAGCCAAACAGCCTTCTTAGCTGCTTCACAAGCGGCTATGTATTCGGCTTCCATAGTGAAGTCTGCGATGCATCCTTGCTTGATGCTTTGCCATACTACAGCCCCTCCATTCAGAGTGAACATTGACCCCGATGTTGATTTGTGAGACTCTCTATATGTCTGGAAGTCAGAGTCTGTGTATCCTGTAAGAATCAGATCCTTATCTCCATACATGAGCATGTAGTCCCTCGTTCTTCGAAGGTACTTGAGGATCGTCTTGACCATTATCCAGTGATCAAATACTAGATTGGATTGATAACGATTGACAATCCTTACTGCATAGCAAATGTCGAGTTTGGTACACAACATTGCATACATTAAGCTTCCTACAGCTGAAGAATAGAGAATCTATCTCATCTTCTCAACCTTTTGAGGTGTCTTGGGACATTGATCCTTAGACAAGACGATTTTATGCCTGAAGGGTAGTAAACCCCTCTTGGAATCCTGCATCCTGTACCTGATCAACATTTGATTGATGTAGGATGCCATAGACAAGACTAACCTCTTGTTCTTACGATCCCGAATGATCTGGGTCTCTAGAATAAACTGTGCATCACCCAAATCTTTCATTTGGAACTGAACAGCTAGCCATTTCTTAATGTTAGTAAAAAAAACCTTACATCATTCCCAATGAGTAGGATATCATCCACATATAGTACCAGGAAAGCTACTGAGTTGTTGATGGTCTTCTTATAAACACAAGGTTCATCAACGTTTTGATCAAAGCCAAATGATTTGACCACACTGTCAAATCTAATGTTCCATGATCGAGACGCTTGTTTCAGCCCATAAATGGACTGATTAAGCTTGCAACTTTTTGCTCTTGATCTGGAACTACGAACCCCTCTGGTTGAGCCATGTAGATGGTCTCCTCAAGATTACCATTAAGAAAGGCAGTCTTGACGTCCATTTTCCATATCTCATAATCATAAAATGTGGCTATGGACAGGAGTATCCTGATACACTTGAGCATGACAACAGGTAAGAAAGTTTCCTTATAGTCCATTTCCTCAACCTGGGTATAACCCTTTTCCATGAGTCTAGCCTTAAAGGTTTGCACCTTTTCATCTACACCTCTCTTTCGCTTATAGATCCACTTACACACTATAGGGTGTCTTACCCCATCAGGAAGATCCACAAGCTCCCAGACATTATTGAAGTACATAGACTCCATCTCCTGGTTCAAGGTTTTAGTCCATTCATCCTTGTCAACATCCTCCATTGCTTTCTTAAAAGACAATGGATCCTCGACCCCATCATTAAAAATGACATTTTAGGCTTCAGTCAAACCTATGTAGCAATTTGGTGGGTTCATCATTAGAGGGATTTGTTACCCTTCAGGCATGGAATCATTTTATCTAATGATCAATGTCCTAAGACATCTCAAAAGGTTGAGGAAATGAGACGGATTCCCTATGCTTCTGCTGTAGAAAGCTTGATGTATGCAATATTGTGTACCAGACCCAATATTTGCTATGCAGTAGAGATTGTCAGTCGGTATCAATCCAATCCAGGATTTTATCACTAGACGGCGATCAAGATGATCTTCAAGTATCTTCGGAGAACGAGGGACTACATGCTCGTGTATGGAGATAAGAATCTGATCCTTATAGGATACACGGACTTTGACTTTCAGATAGATCGAGATTCTCGCAAATTAACAACGGGGTCAGTGTTTACTCTGAATGGAGGTGTTGTAGTCTGGCGAAGCATCAAGCAAGGATGCATCACAGACTCCATTATCGAAGCCAAGTACGTAGCCGCTTGTGAAGCAGCTAAGAAGGCTGTTTGGCTGAGGAAGTTTCTTTCAGATTTGGAAATTGTTCCAAATATGGATTTGCCTATCACTCTTTATTGTGATAATAGCGGGGCTGTGGCAAATTCGAAGGAGCTTCGGAGTCATCGTCAGGGTAAGTACATTGAACGGAAATATCACCTGATCAGGGAGATTGTGCATCACGGTGATGTGATAGTCACGAAGATCGCATCGGAGCACAACATTGTTGATCCCTTTACAAAGGCCCTCACGGCTAAAGTGTTCGAGGGTCACCTGGAGAGTCTGGGTCTGTGGGACATGCGGCATCTTGTCTAGGACAAGTAGGAGATGATACTGGGGTATGCCCTAGTTTATTGGATATTGTACATTTTTATATTGTCTTGTACATTAGTCTCCCGAGTCATTAGGACAAATGGGAGATTGTTGGGATTGATGTCCTAATTCTCTTGGTGTCTCATTGTTTTGTAAAGATACACATTATTTGACGAATAAAATAAGTGTTATTTAATTTTAGCATTTACTCATATCCAATAAACAAAGTTCCTTGTTATCTTATGTGAACTTAAGCATGTATATGTGATATACAAGTGGATCATGCCTTAAGTGTGAATCTAAATAGGACTGTAGTATAAGGATTAAAGTGGGATACCTGATCCTGGTGACACTACGGATACGACCTATTTTGTAGAGATTTGCAAATGTTGTAAACTGCTACAGATGATAGATCTTGACCATTCATGTGGAGACGTGCAAACGGGGGTGTCCTATACAAAGAGTTTGTATAAGACCTAGACCACGAGATAATTAGACTCTGTATATAATGTTGTTGTTGTTGATACTAGAGACTTATACCTCACCTAAACGACCATAGGTGACACGACTGCAATCTTGAGTATTTTGGGAACTCATGCCTTTGATTAGTATGGGTGAGAATGACCAGATTACCAACTCAACATGCCTACCTTTTTGAGGACTTGTCTGATCTGCGAGCTGGAAACTCAATCCACAAGATGAAATTCACTCCTTTCCCGAAGTAGGGATAAGTAGAGAGATTGCTCTCTAAAGAACTGATTCCGCGGCTTGAACAAAGTGACCATAGCTTCTTTTTGGAAGAGAGGACTCAGTCATAGTAGGACTATGACTTATGTTCATTAGAGGGATCAGTGGTATTTAAGAAGTTAGATGTAACTACAAAGGCATAACGGTTATTGGCCGAGTTGTACTTACGAGCGATCTGTGAAGGGTTGTCGCACTATTGATTGGTTAAGATGCACACATAATATATCTATGGTAAGGAGAGTTCAGCTGTTGATCTTTAGTGGAGTGTCTGGCAGTTAGGGGATGATGGATCCCGTGACTAAAGAGTTTAGTCAGTTATTCACGTACCATTGGAGAGCTTCGAGCTATAGGTTTATAAGGTCCCCTTGGTAGCTCAATGGATTTAGTTGAGAATCAATTCTCTGTGTTGATTTGAAATTTTCAAATTGACAAGAGGTAATTCGATTATATATGATATGATTGGTATGATGTACGAGATACATCTAGTGGAGGATTAATGTAAATGAGATTTACATTAAATACAATGGAATAGAAAAAGAACTATTGTTTATATGTTTCATGAGATGAAATATTAAAACTGTAGGTTATAAATATAGTATGATAAGTTGGTTATCATTTATATTTATAATAATATTAATTATTGGATAATTAAATCTTTTTCTCTACTAACCAATTGAGTGGGAGGTTATTGGTGGTTCATGGTAATCGTGAGATAAAAGGAAAATTGTTTTCCTAATTTTAGTAAGTTTTGGCAAAAATTGTTTTGAGATTTCTCTCGGAAAAAGAATCTCACGGAACGAAAGTTGTCAAGTAAATATGAATTTACTAAATGACAGCTTGACAAAAGGTAAATGATCGTGTAATGTTTGTAGGCGACAGACAAGCTGCTAAACGATGAGTTAAATGATTGCTTAGCTTTTGCAAGACGATCGCTTAGCTTTTGCTAAACGATTGGGCATCGACTTATACGATAGGTTTCAGCCATCTCCCACTTGCCCAGTCGTGTACACGATTGTTGTTTCCTCCTTCGTCTGCCTCATACCATGTCCACACAAAGCCCACCCTCAGGATTCTCACACCGAGAATACCAAGGTAGCCTTCTTGGTGGTGTCATACTCAACTTGACATTGTCGAGGTTCTGTGAAGGTCGTTCGTGTTCTTGCTGAAGTGTTCGTGACCGAGGCGATCGCAGAGTTCTAGTGCGCGATGTTCGTGCTGTGTAGCGGTCGTGTTGTTCGATCGTTTAAGGTTGCTGTGTTCGAGCATTTTTTAGCAAGGAGCGTGGAGATGAGTCTACAAGCGTTTGTAGCATTCTCCTTGTTTATTTGATTGTCATGCTGTAATTTTTGTATTAAATACATAACCGCCTGTTTCTGTATACGACTGTAATTTGTAACGTTCACACATGATTGTAATTTGGAATGATTTATTCCGCTACTCATGGAAATCCTCAGACTCGATTTCCTTCAGTTCCAACTTCTTCGGGTTAATCACAAGCACATGTGTCGGACACCTCCAAATTCGAAAGTGGCATAAACTACCTTTACGGCCCTTCCACAACTCAAAAGGTGTTTCAAAAACACTTTTTGAGGGAACGTTGTTCAGAACATAGCCTGTAGTCTCCTTTGCAAAACCCCAAAACGAGTATGGAAGATAAGCACAACTCATCATAGACCGAACCATGTTCAACAAGGTTATGTTTCTCCTTTCTGATACACCACTCTGCTAAGATGTACCTGGGGCCAAGAGTTAGGATGTAATTCCATGTTCTATCATATAGTTTTGGAATTAGAGTTCCATATACTCTCCACCACGATCAGATCGTAGTGTTTTGATCTTCTTACCTAATAAGTTTTCAACTTCAACCTTATACCTCTTGAACTTGTGAAGGGCTTCAAACTTACATTGCATTAGGTAGAGATTCCCGTATCTTGAATAATCATCTATGAAAGATATGAAATATTCATGCCCACCTTGAGCTTTAACATTCATCGGACCACAGAGGTCAGAATTTACAAGCTCCAAGGCTTCCTTGGCTCTGTAACCTTTTTCAGTAAAAGGTCGTTTGGTCATCTTGCATTTGAGACATGATTCACACACCAACAAGGAGTTTTCTTCTAAACTCTTTAGAAGTCCACTTTTCACCAACTGCTCAATTATTTTGAGGTTGATGTTACCTAACCTTAGATGCCAAAGATGGGTGTTTTCCTTAGGAGAAACCTTTGGTCTGTTAGGTGTTGTTGCTATATTAAACATTCTAGTATTAAATAAGGCTTTAATGACTAACGACCTTTGTACATATAAGTTACTTTCCATTGAACCAAAACCAATCTCCATTCCATTCTTTAAAATAAACATTTTGTTCTCAGAAAAAGAGACGGTATAACCTTGTTCAGTGAGACAAGAAACTGAGATTAAGTTCCTCTTGATATGTGGAACTACGAAAACATTATCCAGTAACAGATAATGTTTCTTGTCCAAAAATAACTTTAGCCTACCTACAACAACAGCTAAAAAAAATTCACCAATATCGACTCTAAGAGTCATCTTTCCCTGTGGCAACATTTTCCAAGAACTGAATCCTTGGTAAGAGAAACTGATGTGCTTAGTGGCACCTAAATCAAGGATCTAGGAAGAATCATCATTCTCTACCAAACACGTCTCCAAGACAAATAAATCACATTTACTGTCTTTATACATCCTTCTTTTTTGGAGAGTAGTGGGATCTGTATCAGAACCTAACTAAGCTCTAAGTTCTATGTCAGAGAACACTTCTCGTCGATGAACGTCAACAGAGTTAGCAATACTTACTTCCTCTTCCTGGAGTTTAACTTGGGAACTGACACTATTGGTTTTGTCATCCATTTCTCTGTGCTCGAAAAGTAAGAACTGATGTTCAAACAAATCTTTCAACGAGTCCATGATCTCGCGTGCAATAACCATGTTCTCAAACTTTTTGGCCAAAACATCAGGTATGCTAGCAAATATGTGAAGTCGAGCCAATGAATTAGCCTTCATCCACATCTCATATTCATTACAAACACTTCGCGGGGCATCAAAGGTTGGGACTTGAGGACATTCCTCAACCATGACAAATTTGAGGTCGTTTACCACACAATACGTTTTACAAGATTCTTTCCACTATATGTAATCGGTCAAATTAGGGCATTAAATGGAAATACAAACGTGTTGTTGAAAACAAAAAAACATTACCTACATTAGGTTTTAAGCAAATACCCGTTGAAAAAACATACAACATCCAATAAGGTTTAGAAAAACTAACATGAACGTCGTGTGACATCTAGTTTCGCAATGACACTTCAAAGGTTTAGGACAAAAGCCGCCGAAGGGAGGTCACTTATCCCTCCTCTGAATTGAGAAAATTCTCAACTAGTCATTAATACCATAACAACTCTTGCTCTTATAATGATTAGCCATCATTGATTTGGTCAAGAAATCATTGATTTACTTAACAATTTCCCGTAAGTGTGACCCACCATTTTAGGCCCTAGAGATTTTCCACAAGCAGCCAATCCGAAGGGATAAAATCTGATTGGGGAAAAACCTAAAGCGACCCTATCCATTTCTGAAGTTCACTTTGACCTTGACCAACTGCACAAAACCCATCCGAAGGGCGACGCTCCTAGGGCGCCACGAGGGAGTACAAAATGATCTCACAGTGAGAACCAATGACAGAGATCGTAGAACGTGTTGTCACACACCCTTCGCCCATTTACTATAAACATTTTTTGCGTCCACCTTGATATTGACTCATGCAAACACCATTTAAAGGGGGATGCTCCCAGAGCACCACAAGGCCAAGCATGATTCTCACGGCATGAACATTCAGGGAGAAACGTGAGTGGAATCATTGACATATCAGATATATCTCTTCCTCCCACTGAGTATTTTATAACCTAGGGTTTAGTTTACTTAGAAAAAACACGGCTAAGAATTTTAACTAAGTGACTTTTAAGGTTGCCCAAGAGTAACTTTTACCTTGGATAGTTGAAACAACTTTTGATCATCATTCATGAAACTCTTTAATGGAGTCTTTGACCAATGGTCACATGCTTGCAGAAAATCTATCTAATTTATCTTTCTAGGTAGGTTCTCAGGTAGGGGTGTTTCGTTTCCGTCAGCTTAAGTACCCTAGCTTAGATAGAACCCGCCTTAGACAAAAGGTCCTTTATAGATAGATTTAATACAATTTTAATCTTTTATGCCAATCAATTTAATCCTATTAAACCGATTTAAAAATATTAAACTAAGTTACTAATCCCATTAGAACCTTTTGAACTTAGGTCTATCTCAATCCAGTTTGAAAACCCTTTTAAAACATGAGTTCACCCTAAGTCCACATGCAACTCTTTCTTATCGATTTTAGTTCTAATTTCTATTATAACGCTTTAACAAAAACAACCAAAACAAATCACAACGCAAAGCAAACACATACGAGACATTCAAAACGCTTGTAAACAGCCTAAGTGTCATGCTCCATGCATTGTTCATTCTTTGCTACCTTTTATATCACACTTATACAAACAAGAAACGAACTAAGCAAAACATGCTTCCATTCACCCTTATACTATAATGCTTATAATATAATCATGATGCATGAATATGCTCACTACATGCATAAATATAACTCTTATATTTTCATGATGCATGCACATGCTTTCTTGTAATTTCATCATGCCATATTATAACACTTATAATATATGATGCATGAATGATTGCACAACCTAAGTTGGGTTTCAAATCTATGTGTCATACACTATGCCACATGAACCACATACATCTCATGTATAATAAACAAAAGTTGATGAACTGGGAAAAATTACCTCAAGTCCTAAAAAACAAAAGCTAATTATTTCAAAAAGAAGGAGTCTCCGGTTCAAACATGCGAACTGGGACTTGAACCGTCCGACGAAGCAACGCGTCTCCATTGGTCATGCACCAAACACCTCACGATCATCTAGACGAAAGAATAAACGCTTTACTCAATCGTTTACCAACGCTTCTGTTTAGCAACGATCATGTACCTTTTACTATGCGATGAAGCATAAGGTACGCGATTGTGCAGTGCGCTCCACAATGCAAGCCTTATACGATCGCCTAAACGACTACGATGTGATGAAGCACGATCGTCTAAAAAATTGTTGAGTGAGAACCATCGTATTGTATACCGCGTGATCGTGTAGTCAGTGACTATGCGATGAGCATGCTAACTACACGATCGTTTAACGTGTGCCTTTTTCTAAACGATGAGCATCATATGCTCCCACTATGATCGTCAACCTCCAGTGTCTCCGCGATCGGGCAACCAACGCTACGTGATAGAGTAAACGATTTACCACATCGTTTAGCATTAGCTAAAGATCATTAAATAAATACTACACGATCGTATAGAAAAATCTACACGATCGTTTACCTGAGGTTACATGAGATGACCAACTATTGGTTTTCTTCTTTGCTGAGAATTGCATCTTCATGCTTCGAAACTTCATCACGAATGACTCGACTAACTCAAACACTTTGAATTACAGACTCGGTTGCATGTTAATTATGCCCAAAAACACGGGGGCCCTTACAAATTAACACTTTGTAATTTAAAGAAATCTTTAAACAGAGGCAATTAACCCATAAACATTCATCAATGCCATCCAAAAACAAATTTAACAATTAAACACAATGCAGAAAACCCATCACGAATGTAAAAGAAGTACAAAACAGAAGTGAAATTTGGAATATCAGAACAACCTGGCTCTGATACCAATTAAAGAAAATCGGACATGAGAATTTCCATGAGCAACAGAATGATCGTTCCAAATTTCATTTGTATATGTACATCAACAATTACAGTAAAGTTATGGGTACATTATTACTATTTTTGCTAAAACTTGATTTTTGATTTAGTTACAATTTGCTCATTAGAATATGTTTAAATTTTATTATCATGTCGAATTCTTCTAGAATACTCACTTCCGAATTAGATAACAGTAAAATTGAATCAACAAACAAGTTACTAGTAATTGATATCTTCAATAGAGTTTTAACAGAGGATTATCCTCTATCTCCCGACTCATCTAATATTTTGAATAATATAAATGAGAATGCAAAATTCGAACAATAAGATAAACATGATTTACTTGTTATCGAAGCGTGTTTAGCGGAAAACAAAAAAAACCTAGATAATTGATTCAGGTACCGCTAATCATGTTTGTGTTCATCAATAATATAAATGAAAATGCAAAGTTCCTGGAGACAGTCGACAGAGGGTGAAACAATCTTTAAGGTAGGGACCGGGGAGGTTGTTTCAGCTAAAGCAGTGGGAGATATGAAGTTATTTATAGAAGATAAGTACATTTATTTGAAAAATGTGTATTACATTCCTTCTATGAAAAGGAATCTAATATCTATCTCTTGTTTGCTAGGACAAAATTATAAAGTTTATTTCGAAAATAATGAAGTGTTCATCAATACTAGAAGTAAACAAATTTGTTCTGCAAAATTAGAAAATAACTTGTATATGTTTAAAACCGACTGAGGTTAAAGCCGTATTAAACGTAGAGATGTTTAAAATTTCTGAGACTCATGAGAAAAGGAAAATTTCTCCAAATGCCTATCTTTGGCACTTCAGACTAGGTCACATAAATCTCAATAGGATTGAGAGACTGGTTAAGAATGGTCATCTAAATAAGTTAGAAGACAGTTCATTACCACCTTGTGAATCGTGTCTTGAGGGTAAAATGACAAAAAGATCTTTTTTTGGAAAAGGTCCTAGAGCCAAAGAACCCTTAGAACTGATACACTCAGACCTTTGTGGTCCTCTAAATGTTAGAGCTAGAGGAGGGTATGAATATTTCATCAGTTTTATAGATGACTATTCTAGGTATGGGCATATTTACCTAATGCACCAAAAGTCTAAAACATTTGAAAAGTTCAAAGAGTATAAGGCTGAGGTTGAAAACCTATTAGGTAAAAAGATTAAAACACTTCGACCAGATCGAGGTGGTGAATATATGGACTTAGAATTCCAGAACTATTTGATAGAACATGGAATCCAGTCTCAACTCACAGCCCCTGGCACACCTCAACAAAACAGTGTGGCAGAAAGGAGAAACAAAACGTTGTTGGACATGGTTCGTTCCATGATGAGTTATACTTAGTTACCAAATTCTTTTTTAGGACACGTAGTTGGAACTACAGTGTATATTTTGAACATAGTTCTCTCGAAAAAGTGTTTCTGAAATGCCTTACGAGCTCTGGAGAGAACGTAAAGGAAATTTATGCCACTTCAGAATTTGGGGTTGCCCGACACATGTGTTGGTGCAAAATTCTAAAAAGTTGGAATGTCGTTCAAAAGTATGCCTATTTGTAGGCTACCGAAAAGAAACAAAAGGTGGTTACTTTTATGATCCTCAGGAAGACAAGGTATTTGTATCGACAAATGAAACCTTCCTAGACGAAGACCATATGAAGAATCATCAACCTCGCAGTAAGCTAATAATAGAGGAAATGTCTAGAGAAATGACAAATATATCAACAAAAGTTGTTGATAGAGTAGGTCCATCAACAAGAGTTGTTGATGAAACTGGTATTTCACATCCTTCTCAAGAGTTGAGAAATGCCTCGTTGTAGTGGGAAGGTTGTGCAACAGCCTAACCAGTACATGGGTTTGACTGAAACTCAAGTCATCATACCAGAAGATGGCTTAAAGGATCCATTATCTTTCAAATAAGCAATGAATGATGTGGATAAAGACCAATGGATTAAAGCCATGGACCTTGAAATGGAATATATGTATTTCAATTCTGTTTGGGATCTTGTAGATCAACCTGAAGGGGTAAAACCCATCGGTTGTAAATGGATCTACAAGAGAAAACAAGATCAAGCTTGTAAGGTACAGACCTGCAAAGTAAGACTTATGGCAAAAGGGTTTTACCCAAAGAGAGAGTGTAGACTATGAAGAAACTTTCTCTCCGGTTGCCATGATAAAGTCTATTAGGATACTCTTGTCCATAGCTACATTTTATGATTATTAAATAATGCAAATGGATGTCAAGATAGCTTTTCTGAATGGAAAAGCGTATCTATATGTCTCAACGAGAAGGGTTTATTGAACAGGGTCAAGAGCAAAAAGTTTGCAAACTTAATTGATCCATTTATGGGTTGAAACAAGCATCTAGATCCTGGAATATGAGATTTGACACTGTAATCAAATCTTATGACTTTGAACAAAACGTTGACGAACTTTGTGTATACAAGAAAACCGTTAACAAAACTGTCGCTTTTCTGGTGTTGTATGTTGATGATATTCTACTAATAGATAATGAAGTTGAATTTCTAGCTGACGTTAAGAGATGGTTGTCTTCGCAATTCTAAATGAAAGATTTCAGAGAAGCACAGTATGTTCTTGGGACCCAAATAGTTCGAAATCGCAAGAACATAACATTAGCATTATCTCAAGCATCTTATATAGACAAGATGTTGTCTAAGTATAAAATGCAAAATTCCAAGAAAGGATTGTTACCTTTCAGACATGGAATTCACCTGTCTAAGGAAAAAAGTTATAAGACACCTCAAGAGGTTGAGGACATGAATCGAATTCCATATGCATCAGCTGTAGGGATTTTAATGTATGCAATGTTGTGTACTCATCTCGATATATGCTATGCCGTATGAATAGTCAGCAGATTTCAGTCCAATCCTGGATATGATCATTGGATTGTTGTTAAGAACATTCTCCAGTATCTTCGGAGAACGAGAGATTATATGCTTGTGTATGGTGCTAAGGATCTGATCCTTGCTAGATACACTGATTCTGACTTCCAAACTGATATTGATTCTAGGAAATCAACTTCAGGGTCAGTATTCACTCTGAATGGAGGAGCAGTTGTGTGGAGAAGCATCAAGCAGAGCTGTATTGCTGACTCCACGATAGAAGCTGAGTATGAAGCTGCAAGTGAAGCAGCAAAAGAAGCAGTATGGCTTAGAAAGTTCCTGACTGATCTAGAAGTAGCTCCTAATATGCACCTGCCTGTCACTCTTTATTGTGACAACAGTGGAGCAATTGCAAATTCAAAGGAACATCGAAACCCTAAAAGAGAAAAGCATATCGAGCGGAAGTACCATCTCATCAGGGAGATTGTACATAGAGGAGACGTAATTCTCACGCAGATAGCTTCACAAGATAACTTAGTTGATCCATTTACAAAGGCTCTCTCGGCTAAAGTGTTTGAAGGTCACCTAGTAGGACTAGGTCTACGAGATATTCATCACTTGGGAAAGTGGGAGAATTTATGGGTATTAAAATGCCCTAGTTTATTGTATTTATACGTTTTGTTCTCTTCGTGTAAACTCAAACATTGTATATATTTTTATATATTGATCCACTGAAGTTTTAGTCCAAGTGAGAGTATTGTTGGGTTTTATGTCCGAAGACTCGCAGTTTGTAAAAAGATAAACATTTTCTATAGTCAATAAACTTATTATTGATTTTATAAATTGCATACATAAAAGTCTAAATCATGTATCATTGCATTCCACCAATCTTGCGATCAACCTTCTATCATGATTATTACTCTGTAGCTGCAATCTTCATGCGATGGATGCATGCAATTATCAGTCACAACATCCATGCGATGAACGTACGCTATCATCCTTGTAATGAACTGGGATTCACCGCATGCGATCGATTCCTTCGATAGCTACAAAAATAGACATTTGGACGCAGAATAATGCATAATATTGAGTTAGGCGAGATTTTCAATGCTGATCGACGCAAGCTCACTTTTCACATGAATTCTTAGTATAATCACCGCATATTCTACTTGCTAGCCCTCATAATTCTACATAAAAGACTACAATAACTTGTATTTCTACCAATTATCAAGCCTCACTGATTTTTTTTTTTTGCACATAAATGCATCCTAGAATCGAAAATCTGAGCTCGGGTTAATAGATTGTTGATTAGTTAGACTAATTACATAGATTTTGCGACTCTGATGTAACAAATCTGAATAAATTTCAGGCTCTGATTCATCTTGATAGCGTAATTTCAATTCTTTAAAAAGCATGACTATTGAATTCTTTATGATCCAAAGTCCATTTTGCCTTGAATGTAATAAATTCATGAATGATTGAATACATGAAAACACATAATAAAAGAATCTCATTCACTTTGTTTTATGCATCATTTGATTTACACAATCTCTTGATTCTTAAAAATGAAAATTTGATGACACATTTTTTCAAGTAAAAATACAAACAAAATTTTAGACCTCTTTAAATTTTCTAACAAAATTTTAAAACTATTTTTCAAAAGAAAAAAAAAACAATTTTCTTTTAATTTCATTAAAAAAAATCGAATACTTAGCTTTTTAGATTTATTTATAATCTTAAAACTTTTAGATACGTCATATCTACTTAATTTTCTTTGTTAGCTTGATAGGACAACCTTTGGTCTAAGGACAACCATCTTGTTAGAGTAGCAAATCCAGACAAAGAGGAACAAAAGGGGCTTGATGTTTTTTTTTAAAAAAAAGAGTTGCTAGCATAAAAAAATAATAAAGCAAGCTTGCGAAATTAGCATAACTATCACTAACGTGTGTGTGTGCATGCATAGAGGTGAAAAGAGCTACCTTCATCGTGTCTAGCTAGGGCCCACGAGAAAAGAGTGCTAGGTTTCTGGCGGTGTGAGCATGAAAACTATCCCTCTAGGTAAAAGAATTGTCAATTACATTTTGTTTGCGTAAGTTTAAAAAGGGCACCCTTATATTAGAATTGTCTCTCTCTAATGTAAGTTAGGTATATCTTAAACCAATAACCGAGCCAGTGTAGGGCGAAGAGGAATTGAGAGTTGGATGTCTCCTTTCTTCTAGTTTAGGCTTTTAAGTAAACTAAAACTTAGTAGTATTTTCTTTTATGACTTTAGAAGAGAAAGACTTTTTCTTTTCAAAATAAGCTTCAACCTTTTGTTAGCAAAACTTTAAATTTCTAAATGCTTGCTTGTATCCTTACTTCCTTGATTGTTGAAAAAAGAGATGAGAATCAATTCGTTGTGTAAGACAATTGAATGTATATACCATTTAAATGTTTGGAATAAAATGTGCCAACTTGAATAAATTAATTTGAATAAATGAATGAAACTTTGAATAAACAATAAAACAATTCATATTTGCTTGAATGAATGTACACTTCAATTTTCAACTTGCTCGAGCGATCAAGAACTAAGTTGGGGGTATTTTGATAGGTCTTAAAAGAGCTATATTTTGTATGTTAATTCCTTCAATTATACTTCAATTCTTTGCTTAAATTTTTATTTTATAGGTAAATTCCATTCCCAACACAAATGGAGTTATTTTGAAGAATTTGGTGCTAAATCAAGCTAAACTACACTAAATAATCACTCAAGAAGAAGAACCATGACAAATTATCACTTTGCCCTTTGAAAGGAACAAATCAACAAGCTTCAACAATACTCGGAGCGACGCAATGCTCCCTCCACAACTAATCCTAATGCTAGCTCAACGTTGAAGGGTAGAATGCACCCATTTGCTGCAAAACATGGCAATGTTGCAACACTGCTAGGAGCGTCACAATGCTTTGGAGATTGATGAAATTGTCCGTGCGCGCGTGCGTGTCTTACACAACCCAGCTTCAAGACCCTAACCCAATGCTTCTTGGTTTTTTTATGATTTAGCATTGCTACGCTATCAATAGTGTCACGATGCTACACTTCCAGATATAAAATAATTGTTCTTTCGTTTTCAGTAGGAAAGAGGAAAAGCTAGAAAAAATTCACATTTGTTGATATAGAGAGTCTTAGACCAAAATTAGAGAAATTCCATGAATTTATTCTTATATTGAGAGATTTCTTACAATTTCACAAGTCTTCTTTGTGAAATTATTCATGTATTGCATCAATTGTTCAAGGATTTCTTTCAAGACTTCTCAATTCTATGGCTAGATAATTGTATTTCTTGGGAAATCTTAATTCTAGGTTTAAATTATTGAGTTCTTATGTATATTTTCTTGAACTTTATACATTCTTGAATGTTCTTGGGCTGAATTTGAATAGAAATTAATGGAGGATAATTATGTTTGGATTCTATCGATTTCTTGAATGTAATTCTTTCTTGGCACTATTGCATAATGGTGAGATAGGTTACAAAAATTAAGTTTTCTTGTGTTATAGGACCTTTTCTGAATTGAACTCTTGAATTTCTTAATTTAAAACATTCATTCCACCATTCTTGAAATTTACTCTAATGTGTTTCTTGAATGTCATAATCATGATAACCCTTGTACTTAAAGCAATCTAAGAAAAGAACATGATAATTGCTATGGAAGTGTTTTTTACTTGGATTAAGGCTAATTGATATGATTCATGTTAATTGGCTATATGGGTCTTTAAGGGTCTTTCTTTATTGGTTTATGGGATGTTGAGTTTTCAAGTTATTGTTCAAGAACAATGATAGGATTAAACCTAGTAACAAGATTTTCCAAAAATCTTTTTCTATCAATTCTCTTATAAAAAGAATAGTAAGATTGAGTTACAAACTGCTTTCATCTTCATTCTAGTTAGTTTTTAGTTTCTTTACAAACAAATCCCCCTCCCTCCCTCCTCTCCCCTCCCCCCTTGCCAAATTACTATCTTTTTTAATTCAAAGGTTATTTTTGGTCAATTAATAGAGGTTCCGTTAGGATCGACCTCCTACTTCCATTTTAATCACATATTAGTTTTAGTAGTTATTTGAGCATTATAAATTTCATTTGCTTGGGTAAGATAGAATTAACGACACCTATTTTGTACCGATCATTCAAATTTCAAAAGAACCATATAAAATGATTACAAAAGAAAAGCTCCACAAGATAAGAGTTCAAAAAGTGTTGAAAATAAATGCTTCCGATGCGGAATGACTGGGTGTTGGTCATGTACCTTTCGTACATCTAAACACTTAGTCGATCTCTATCAAATCTCTCTGAAGGAAAAAGAGAAAAATGTGGAAGTAAATTTTGCATACCAGGATAATAATATATTTGACCCGTCCCATATGAAAAATTTGGATGTGGTGGACTTATTTGAATCTCTTAAAGAGAAGAATGGCACAATTGCTGGAATATCAAATATTTCTTTTAACTTTAAGAATATTTAGACTTAATGTTCTTGTTTTCTTTACATCTTCATGTTTTTTTTAAATATTAACTTTTGTATATTCCGAGTATTGTTTTTCTTTTTATAATTGTTTTCTTTTGATGAAGAAACATGGATCATTTTCACATGTTGGGTGATTAAAAATGAGCAAAGAAGATATAAGTCTAGTAGACAATACAACTACACACACAATACTTACATGTAAAAAATATTTTTCCAAACTAACAATGCTGGAAGAAAAAGTCAATAAAGCAAATATTATTTTTCCTAGAGGAGCAAAATTTACAATTGACAATGCATTGTTCTCTAGTCAATCAAAGAGAAATCTCCTTAGTTTTAAAGATATATGTTGCAATGGTTATCATATTGAGACTGATAGAAAGAATAATATGAAATATCTTTATATTATATCTACTATCTCATATGAAAAATATATACTGGAAGAGTTGCATGCTTTATCTTCTGGGTTATATTTTATTTATATACGAGTAATTGAAAAATATGCAACAATGAATCTGAAGTTCATGAATCTAGATATATTTGCTATTTGGCATGACAGATTGGGTCATCTAAAGTCTATAATGATGAGAAGAATTATTGAGATTCAAATGGACATCCATTGAAGAGCCAGAAGATTCTTCAATTTAATAAATTAGCATGTGATGTTTGCTCTCAAGAAAAATTGATAATTAGACAATTAGACAATTACAAGCTAAAATGGGAATTGAATCACCTACATTTTTAGAACAAGTTCATGGTGATATATGTGGACCTATTAACCCACCAAGGGGACCATTCAGATATTTTATGGTATTAATAGACGTATCCAGCAGATGGTCACAAGTGTGCTTATTATCTAGTTGAAATCTTGCATTTGCAAGATTACTTGTTCAAATAATTAAGTTAAGAGCACAATTTCTTGATTATACAATTAAGACCATTCGTCTTGATAATACTGGTAAATTTACATCCCAAGCTTTTGATAATTATTGTATGTCAATTAGGATAAGTGTTGAACATTCTGTAGCTCATGTTCATATATAAAATGGTTTAGAAGAATTATTCACAAAACGATTACAGTTAATTAATAGACCATTACTTATGAGAGCTAAGCTTCCTACATCTATATGGGGACATATTATTTTGTATGCAGTGTCCCTTGTACGTATTAGGCCAGTAGCTTATCATAAGTACTCGCCATTACAATTAGCTTATGGCCATGAGCCAAATACTTCTCATGTGAGAATTTTAAGATGTGCGGTATATGTTCCAATTGTTCCACCACAACGTACTGAGCTGGGTCGTCAAAGGAGGCTAGAAATATATGTTGGGTATGATTTCCCATCAATTATTAAATATCTTGAACCCCTGACGGGTGATGTATTTACTGCACGTTTTGTTAATTTTCATTTTAATGAGAAAAATTTTCCACCATTAGGTGGATGAGTTAAGAAGTTGGAATAAAAAATTACATGGAATGATCTCATTTAGATCCCCGTACATAACAATGTGAACTTTAAGTTCAGAAGATAATTCATTTGCAAAATATAACAAATCAATTACCAGAAGCATTTATAGATGCAAAGAAAGTAACTAAATCACATATACCAGCTGCAAATGTTCCATCTAAAATTGATATCCTAACATATCAAGTTGTCACTAATGAGTTTGAAACGTGCCAGAAGTGTGATAGACCATTGGGTTCCAAAGATAAAATCATCAAAAACGAAAAAATAATTAATAGTCAAGAAGACTTGGAGGATGTAAATACCAATGAAGAAATCCTTGACATGATTAGTGAGAGAGGTAAAATACCAAAAGATAGTAATGAGATTTCAATAAACTATGTCATGATAGGAAAAAGATGGAACCAAATTAATGTAGTTATTGACAACATTTTTGCATATAATATTGCTCTTGATATTATATCTGAAAATGAGGATCCTGAACCAAAATCTATTGAAGAATGTTGACATAGAAAAAATTGGCTTCAGTAGAAAGAAGCAATCGAGGTAGAATTAAACTTACTTTCAAAACGTCAGATTTTTGGACCAGGTGTCAAATATGTGGCATATAAATAGGTGGGTTTCATGACATACCTTTGTAGAACTTCCCAAAGCTTGAAACCAGCTGCAAATCTCCTCTGAATCTTGTTGTAGACCACCCCAAGATCTTCCATACTATCCTCTTGGTGCTTTAGATTGAGTTGTGAGACTCAAAATAAACCTGAATTAAGGGAATTTGGAGACTAACTCACTGCAGTAACCCAACGTGAAGAACACCCTTCTTCACACGAATTTTTCAGAAAAAATTTGATCGGTTTCATTACTTCAAAACACTTCAATCTCTTCAATATATTGCAGATATTCATGCAAAGAGATTTGGTGCATGAGATGCAGCTCATGTTTGGAGTTAATGAAACTTGAAGAGTCGGTTGTTCGTGAGCTACTTCATGAAGAGAATGGAAAATGCTTGTTTTCCATTTGGCGTATTTTCCCTTCTTTTTCAATTTTTGAAATATTGGTTTCATAAATCAATTCTTTTAATAAAATTAAAAATATTATTAATTTTATAAAATTAATTTCATAAATTAATTTTCTTAATAAAATTAATAGATAATTATTTAAACAATTTAAATAATTCTAATTAATTTAATATCAAATATTAAATTAATTTTACACAATTCCATCTTCAAATATTTAAATATCAATTCTCCAATTTCATTTAATTAAAATTTGAACACTTCAAATTAACTTATCACGCTCTTCTAGAGCTAATTCATTTACGAGCTAGTAGGTGGACCTCGTGGACTTACAGATCATGGGCTCTAACGATCTGAGACTAATCGGCTAAACTCATTAGACCGAATTAACCCCCATTGGTTAACTAATGGGTGATTCCACTAAAGCCCATAGCTGAACTCCCCTCACTGTAGATATATTATGTCCACTCAATATAACCATAATTGGTAAGTTAACTCTTCATAAGTTGTTCGTAATAACGGTCGGGTCAAATCTCTATTTTACCCCCGAAATTACCTCTTGTTGCTTAAGTCCCACTGATCCCCTAATGAACAATTCCTTTGTGATCCGATCAACAAATCGAAATCCCTCTCGAGCCAACGAGAGGGTGAAGCCTCTTGTTCAAGACCCAGAATCAACACTTGAAGGGAACAACTTCTCTACTAACCCTCTTGAGGTAGGAGTAAATTTCATCTTGTACCCTATGTCCCCAACTATTCATTCGATTTTATTCCCAAAATGGGAGGCTTATTGAGTAGAGACATTTGGTCTATTCTCACCGTTTTCAGATCAAGGATAATCCCGAACAAACAGGAGTTCATAGTTAGCTCAGGATTAAGATCAAGTTATCTAGGTCATCGCTTTGATATAGTCAGTCTTAAACAGTAAACAATATTATAAAGTAAGAGTGACTGATTTTGTACTCCGATCTTGCACAAAACTCATTTGCATAGGACACCCCCACTCTTCGTGTCCCAACATGCATGAATTAGGATCACTTCATTTGTAGCACTTACAACTCTTTGTAACAGTTACCAGAATAAGGCACCCAACCTTATTCATATACTATAGATCATTTTGACTATTTACTCGAACCTGATCCACTTGTATGTCTCCACATGTAATAGTCAAGAGACTTAGGTTTATTGGATTTCTAAAAAACAATATATTCAATAACAACTTATTGAATTTTCAGAATAAGTTCTATTGTTTACAAACGACGAGTTTTAGGACATAAAACCCAACAAACTCCCACTTGAACTAAAACTGCAGTGGTAACTTATATATCCGATATACAGACTGAGTTTCTATGTTTTATAGAGAAATATAATAAACTAGGGCATCCCATACCCATGGTTTACCATTTGGTATCCCATACCCAATATTTCTCCCACTTGCCCTAGGTTATTAAACCTAGTATTTCTAGTCTTACTAGGTGATTCTCAAACACTTTAGCCGAGAGAATCATTGTAAACATATTAGTGTACAATAGGCTTCTTGTTAAACTATATGGGGAATGCATCTAATTCTCAATAAGGAACAGGAAGCACACTTTCCTCCCACTACATTGAGGTACTCTCAACAATTTGATTAAGATGCGTCTGACATGTCTTAACAACTCTTGTTAACAGTCAGATCTAGAAATCTTTAAACTTATTATATTTTTATCTAGCCTTTTAAATATCTAAATATTTGCAAATGACTTTTAATAGTTTGATTCTTAACGGAAGTTGATATGAGATTGAACAAATATATTTTCTAAAAAATGAACATTTCATTAAAAAAATATGTACAATATGTTCATTACATGATCACAAAAATAGGTAATATCATCTTTAGCAGCAACTTCTTCCACTGGTCAAGCTGAGTAAACGGTCCCCAAGAACTAGTTAGCCTGTTTACATTTCTCTCCTCTCTTCTCAGCAAGATATTTAGGGCACTTTCTCTTCCAGTGCCCTTCTTCGTTGTAGTTGAAACATTTCCCTTTCTCGTAGTGGTTTTCTTGTTTTTCTTGCCAGCAGACTTCTTCTTCCCTTTCCCTTTGTCTTTCTTCGCTGGAATACTCTTACTCTGCGAAGAGGGGGCAACATCAGCTTGGAGGACGTTCCTTTCTTCTCAGCAGAAGCAACATTTACTTTCAATTCTAGACCCTTAGTTCTCAACATAGTCTAGAAAGCCTGCAGCTTATTTAGCAGAGTTGTCAAGTTGTATTCAATTTTATTCATCAATGCATTCATACAGAATTGCAGAAAACTCTTCGGAAGAGATTCTAGAATAAAACCAACTTGGCTTCTCTCATCCATCATAGCACCGTTTACTTCAGCTACATTAAAATGAACCATCATGTTCAGGACATGTTCACGAACTGAGGTCCCCTCTTTCATGCAGCTATTGTAAATGTATTTGATAGCATCATGCCTTAGGGTGAAGGACGATTGTCCAAACATCCCTCTCAAAGATTCCATAATCTCTTTGGTAGTACTTATATCCTCGTTGGCCAAAACGTCAGACAAGCTGGCGAGGATATAAGCACGGGCTTTATCATTCGCCCTGATCTATTTATCAAATGCTTTCCGAACAGTTCGGTTGGAATTAGAGTTAGGAATGGGAGGACATTTCTCTGTTAAGACAAATCTCAAATCATCTATCGAAAGTATCGTGTTCAAATTCGATTTCCATATCACATAGT
The DNA here is from genome assembly GCF_027475165.1 of Benincasa hispida. Lineage (NCBI taxonomy): Eukaryota > Viridiplantae > Streptophyta > Magnoliopsida > Cucurbitales > Cucurbitaceae > Benincasa > Benincasa hispida. The sequence continues at coordinate 9,941,021 of NC_143483.1, forward strand.
TATCCCTGATAAGTTTGTCCAATGCCAACAATTGTATAATTGAACTCGTCATTCTGAAATTATAAACAAATTCTATAAGTGAACTGCTTTTAAATCCAATCAAGTTTTAACAAAGTGATACTGTACCCATAATCATTATTTTTTGCAATGATACTTAAGTGATTTAGAAAAAATGCTACTGAGGGGTAGTCAAGAATCCCTTCACAAAATCAAGACAGTTCTTGACCAAATACTATATCCAGTATAACACATATTCCGATAGTCATTTAGTTATCGTTTTCGGTCAAGATCATTACTAACACTTAGTAAGTCTTGTAAGTGTAGACCCACCATTTTCAGATTTTACAGAATGGTATAAATATGCCTCTGTAATAGAAGACAAATACCTAAGACAAACTATAAGATCCTATTCATTTTGCTAAAGCCTAGGTTGTTCCGAATCCTATGTTACAACCCTTCGTGGGGATCGCTGCGGTTACAACTAGCTATGTCGCATAAAAACAACAGCAGACGCAACATAGTCACGGTTCAAACTAATGAAGGAGACCGTAGGATAATGTTGACACATTTTCTTCATCCACTTACTATGAACGACTTCCCTCATTCACCTTGTTATTGACCTATACAAACACTTTTCGAATGGAGTAGTCGAGGTAAAATTGACACAAAGTCGAGCATGGATCTCACGGTGTGAGCTCTTGAGGACGTGAGAGCTAATAACTTTTATTCTCCCACGAAGTGTTCTAGCTGTTTGGGTAAATTTATACTTAGGTTCTTTTTGGCTAATAAAAACAACCATAAGTCTAGATGGTTTATCCAAGTATAACACTTATAAATGGATTTTAAACCTATGATGTCTAGGTGATAAACCGTTTTATTACTTCACACCGCTCATGAATGCTCATAAAACCGGTTACCAATGCTCAATAATTCGGCCATAATCCCCAGGTAGTGGTAGATGTAATTATACTAAGATATTTAATTGGTCTGACTATGTATGAAAATTTGGACATGCATTTTATAGATAGAGTCACAACATATTTATATGAATATCTTGTTAATGATATTTATGAGAATCCCATAAGGATTTAAGGTACCTGAAACATATAAATCAAATTCTTAGGAATTGTATTCAATAAAGTTACATAGATTATTATATGGATTAAAACAATCAAGATAAATGTGGTACAATCGCCTGAGTGAATATTTGTTGAAAGAAGGATATCAAAACAATCTAATATGTCCATGTGTTTTTATAAAGAAATCACAGTTAGTATTTGCCATTATAACTGTATATATTGATGATTTAAATATAATTGAAACTTCTGAAGAGCTTTCAAAGGTAATAGAATATCTTAAGAAAGAATTTGAGATGAAAGAAAACAAAATTTTGCCTTGGCTTATAAATAGAGCGTTTAGCAGATGAGATATTTGTTCATCAATCAACTTATAGAGGAAAATTTTTGAAAATATTCTATATGGACAAAGCACATCTATTAAACATTCCATGGAAGTTCGTTCACTAGATGTGACGATAAATATAGTTGACCTCGAGATGATAATGAAGAACTTCCTAGTCTTGAAGTACCATATCTTAGTGCAATCAGTGCACTTATGTATCTTGCTAATAATACAAGACAAGATATTGCATTTTCAATCAATTTATTAGCAAGATATAGTTCTTCTCCAATAAAAAGAGATTGGAACGGAATTAAGCATATACTTCGTTATCTTCGAGGAACGATCAACAAGGATTTATTTTATTCATATAAATCAAATTTTGATCAAGTTGGTTATGCAGATTCTGAATATTTATCTAATTCACACAAAGCTAGATCTCAAACAGGTTATCTATTCACATGTGGAGGAACTATTGTACCATGGCGGTCAATGAAACAGACCATGACAACTACTTTCTCAAATCATGATGAAATTCTTACAATTCACAAGGCTAGTCGAGAATGGGTATGACTAAAATCAACGACTCAGCATATTTGTGGAACATTTGTTTTGTCTTCTAGTAAAAATCTTCCAACGACATTATACGAAGACATCACAGTATGCATCCCAAATCAAATGAGGATATCTTAAAGGAGATAGAACAAAGAACATTTCACCAGAACTTCTCTACACTCATGATCTTGAAAAAATGGTGACATCACTGTACAACAATTTTATTCAAAGGATAACCTGATAGACTTATTTATAAAATTATTACCAACCACAACCTTTGAGAAATTGGTGCATAACATTGAAATGCGGCGACTTAGAGGTCTCAAGTGATGTTTCCATGAGGAGGAGTATATATATTTTATTCTTTTTAAGAGTATTAGATTATATAAAATAGGGATGTTCAAATGACCCGACAACTCAAACAACCCGGACTACCCAACACAAATTGTAAGAGTTAAGTTGGATTCAAAAATTCTGATTGACCCAACCCAATCCAAATTTCTAATATTATCTATCTATCTATCTATCTATCTATCTATATATATATATTATAGTTCATATATATTTTTATGATATTTGTATGAAGTCTTTAATAGATATCTTGAATTTTGATATTTAACATATGAGTTTTATGAAAATTTAATTATTAGTATGCATTGTACACAAATTTAAGTATTTTAAGTTAATAAAAAAAATGTCGTAAAAAATGTCATAAAAAGAATAAATAATCCAACAACCCAACCCAACCCAACCTAAATTGCCAATCCGACCAACCCGAATTTCTGGGTTGGTCCAAAAGATCCCCTAAACCCAATCTAGCCCAACCCATGTACACCCCTAAATTGCCAATCCGACCAACCCGAATTTTGTACTATTTTTCCTTTACTAAGATTTTTTCCTATCAATGGGTTTTTTTTTCATAATAAGGTTTTAATGAGACATATTTCATATATATATCTATATATATAATGAGTATCTAAGGGGAAGTATTATAAATATTATAAATTATGTGTAAAATAGATACCTATTCTTAGTGTCAAAAGCCAAATGTCTGATAGGCCTCCAATTATGTTGCAATATCAAGAAAGAAAGAATAGAGGAGAGGCAGTTGAATCAGTTAAGGATTGCTTTCAATTCTGTTGGGAGAAGTGGAGGTTTAAAAGAAGAAAGAAACCGAAAGAGAGAGGACAGAGGATTTTGAATATCAGAAGTGAGGAAGGTGAGATCTCGAGAGTGGGAGTTCGAAAGTCTCTATCGTGCAGAGTTCATCGTAGTGTGCCGCTCATCGTCTACCTCTTTTACTAAGCGATCGGGTAGCAGAGCCCAGCGATTGTGTAGCATTTGGTAGGCGATCCTATAGCATTTGGTGGGCGAACATGTAGTTTTTGGTAAGCGATCCTGTGATATCTTGCAAGCGATCGTGTAGTATCTTGTAAGCGACCATAGAGTATTTTGTAAGCGATCGTCTAATATTACTCATCGATCGTGTAGAGACTGTAAGAAATTGTCTAATATTACTCATCGATCGTGTAGAGACTGTAAGCAATCGTATAGAGTTTTGTAAACGATCATCTAGAGTTTGATAAGCGATCGTTTAGTCTCTGTTTGTCTCATATCGTTTAATAAAGAGTCCGTTCATCATTTAGTTGCTATTCCGGGAGATTATACCAACTCGTTACGATAATAAAGACTTTCAAGAATCAGTATCCTAACAAATTGGTATCAGAGCAATCACTTGGGCAAGCATGGTTCATAAATGTTTTGAAGAGAAACTGGAGTTACTAGAACAAGAGATCTTTAAATTCAGAGTCGAAATACAGAAATTGCCAACCATAAAGGAGAAGTTGGCATCGTTAGCGAAGAGCATTGAGAGTTTGGGATTGCAGGCAGAGAAACATCAACAAATGTTTATTTTCTATGTTACGGAAATGGCCAAAGAAAAAGCAAAGGTGACAGAAGAGGTAGAAGGATCGAATGCTAATAAGGTGTAACATCCCGTATTTTTTTTTTTTTATTAATAATGTAATTTTTTTCAGTAATTCTATTAGTTGGCAATTCAGTAATTGTCCTTAGTCGGAGGGCATGTTTGGAATTTTGGATTTGAAGTATAAATATGAGGATTTAAGTGTTGGTGGGGAAATTATTCAATTTTTAAATTCAATTTGAAAATTTATGGCAGGAATTAATTTTTCTTTGGAAAAGGAAAGGAATTAAATAGTATAAAGTGGAATAAGGAAAGGATTTAATTATAATTATACTATTTTCCTTTTATTATTTTTATTATTTTTTTTAAAAAAATAAAAAGAAGCGCACCCACCCTTCTCCCTCACGTAAATCTCTCTCGCTCGAGCGCCCCCCTCTGTATTTTTTTTCCTTCTTCTTTCCTTCCTTGCCATCTTCACGCCCACCGCACGAGCCGACCGCCGCGCCTCCCTTCGCTGCACGAGCCTGACCGCTGCTGCTCCCACTTTGGACCATCGTCCAGCGTGCCGTTTTCACCCAGGTCCGAGCCCAGCAACCGGATCTGTGCGTCCGTCGCCCCGTTGCCGCCCTCTGTTCGCCGTCTGCCACTGTCATCATCTTTGGGTTTCGCCGGATCTGGCAGTTTTAGGTAAGCCCTTTTGTGAAGTTTTGGGTGGAAGTTTGGGCCCCATTAAGTTTGGAATGAAGGTTAACTTATTCGAATTATTTTTGGGTTTTAGATTTACATCTAGAAAGCTGTTGGAGTGGCTGTCCAGCGGGTTCGAGATCGTTTCGACAAGTTTTGGTAAGTTTGGAGGTTTCAAAAACCACTTTGTTTTGGTTGTTGTTGCTGTAAAATTGGACTTGGAAACTTAATAATGGTTTATGTTTTGGTTGGCTTTGTTTGCAAAGTTTGGGAGCGAGTTCGGCTTAAACTCCAGCTTTGGGACTTTGATCTAAGATTATTCCATTCTAAGGAGAAGATAAACTTGTTGGTTATTTTGGGCTTAAGTCTGAGGTAAGTAATCTTACCACTGGAACTACCCACGGGCCAGGCTTTATTTGTATGCTAGCATGATGAGTGTATGTTATGGTAAATGTTAGCATGTTGACTGATAGTATGACCTGAATCAAGTATGTCCTGGCACGAATTCTGTTTTGTTTAAATATACACCTAGGTACTTGATTGTTAGTATGAGGTGGTATGTGTTTCCATATGTTGATATCTGATTTGCTGATGTTGAGGCGTACTTGTATGTTGTGGAACTATGATGTTAAGGTATACATGAATGTTGTAGAATATGTTGTTGAGGTTTATGTGTATGTGGTAAAGCCATGGTATCGAGGATTACATGTATGTCATAGATTCGTACGGTGTTGATTTTTGAACGTTGAAACTGTGTGAATGTCTTCACTGATTAGGTAGATGCTCACCAGTTTGTGTTTCCTTCGGGATTCACCAGTTTTGTGTTTCCTTCGGGATTCACCAGTTTTGTGTTTCCTTTGGGATTCACCAGTTTGTGTTTCCTTCGGGATTCATCAGTTTTGTGTTTCCTTCGGGATTCATCAGTTTTGTGTTTCCTTCGGGATTCACCAGTTTGTATCTCCTTCAGGATTCACCAGTTTGTGTTTCCTACGGGATTCACCAGAGGTAGTGGGCATACTCAACTATAGTAGGATAGGACTCAGTTTCTTACCTGTTTCATGTGTTTATGTGCCATAGGTGGGTATCTAGAAGACATAGATTCCTAGCCTGACCCCAGTGGTGGGGTTACTTACTGAGTATTTCATACTCATTCTTTCTTATATTGATGTTTTAGGTAAGGGTAGAGATGCACCGGCGATGGCGCAGCGAAATTCGTGATCGTGCCACTGGGACTAGTTTTTATGCTTCCGCATCATGAAATTTAGAGTCCTTATTTTTTTCCCTTATTGTTTAGTTTTACTGTTTGAAACTTATTATGAAGGATTGTTTTTTTTTATATATATACTTTTAATAGTCTTTACGAATTATGGGTACCCTATTGTTGTTTTAACAATTGCATTAAATAAATGGCTTTTGCACTTCTCTTGTCCATTTAGCATTTATTTCAACATAATTGAGCGTCGTTTCAAATTCTATGCATGCATTTATTTTAGTAACGGCCTAACCTAAGTCCTAGGGGGTCGGATCGTTACATAAGGTGTGCGGAACAAAAAGTTCGGTGAAAGCATCCGGTGAAGAAACGATTTGCGACCGGAGTGAATTCAAGAAAGTAGAAATGTCGGTGTTTAGCAGAAGCGATCCAAACGCATGGTTATACAGAGCAGACCGCTATTTTCAAGTTCATAAGTTGAGTGAATCTAAGGAGATGACGGTGGCAGATGTGAGTTTCGACGACACCGCATTAGACTGGTACCGGTCGGAGGTAGACTTGAAGAAAAGGATATTAGCCCGATTTCGATCTTTAAGAGAGGGATCGATCTGTGGAAGATTCTTGGCTATTAAACAAGAAATGACTGTGGAAGCATACCGATCTATGGAGTATGCTCATTTATTGCCTTTAAAACACCTTTTAAATGTTGATATTGTAGTAGATACATTTTGTAGAGAAATAGTTAAACTGCACGGGGTGCCGAAGTCCATGTCTCGGATCAAAATAAGAAGTTTGTAAGTCACTTTTGGCAAGAGTTGTTCCGACTGTCGGGTACCAAACTCCATCATAGTACAGTTTCTCATCCTCAGTCGGATGGTCAGACAGAGGTGGTGAATCGCAGCATGGAAATGTATTACAGGTGCTGCTGTGTTGAGCGACCGAAAGAATGGATCAACTGGTAGCATTGGACAGAACATTGGTATGACACTACGTATAATGCTTCTACTGGCTTTGCCCCTTTTTCAAATTGTGTATGGACGACAACCTCCAGTGTTGATTTACTATGGGAAGGATTGTACGGCCAATGCGACTTTGGGCCAACAAATGTGAAACAGAGATGCTGGATTGTGCGAGTTTAAGGAGCATTTGAGGCTGGCTCAAGAGAAAATGAAGAAGTTTACTGACAATGAGCGACGTGATGTTGGATTTCAAGTTGATGATTGGGTATGGCTGAAGTTGCGACCCTATCGCCAAATTTCATTTTGGCAAAAGCAGAATGTGAAATTATCTCCCAAGTATTATGGACCATATCAGGTGGTGGACAGAGTGGGATCAGTAGCTTACAAGTTGAACCTTCAGACAATAGGTTCGATCCATCCAGTGTTTCATGTGTCACAGCTAAAGAAATGTGTTGGACAGCCAGAACTTTACCTTGAGGACAAGGTAAAAGTGGATGGGGGAGGTAATGATAGGCCTCCAATTATGTTGCAATATCAAGAAAGAAAGAATAGAGGAGAGGCATTTGAATCAGTTAAGGACTGCTTTCAATTCTGTTGGGAGAAGTGGAGGTTTAAAAGAAGAAAGAAACCGAAAGAGGGGGGATAGAGGATTTTGAATATCAGAAGTGAGGAAGGTGAGCTCTCGAGAGTGGGAGTTCAGAAGTCTCTATCGTGTAGAGTTCGTCGTAGTGTGCCGTTCATCATCTACCTCTTTTACTAAGTGATCGGATAGCAGCCTAGCGGTCGTGTAGCATTTGGTAGGCAATCGTATAGCATTTGGTGGGTGATCGTGTGGTTTTTGGTAAGCAATCACGTGATATCTTGCAAGCGATCGTATAGTATCTTGTAACCGAATGCGGGGTGTTTTGTAATCGATCGTCTAGTATTACTCAATGATCGTGTAGAGACTATAAGCGATTGTATAGAGTTTTGTAAACGGTCATCTAGAGTTTGATAAGCGATCATCTAGTCTCTATTTGTCTCATATCATTTAATAAAGAGTTCATTCATCGTTTAGTTGCTATTCCGGGAGATTGTACTAACTCATTACGATAATAAAGACTTTCAAGAATCAGTATCCTAACAATGTCACTCCCTCTACACCCCTTGTATGTTGCCATGTGTCTTGTAAATACTCATTCTTAGTGTCCAAATAAACCACCTCCTACTTGTCATTTTGCTTGGTGGAGCTTGTAAGATACACATATTGGTGAAAATTCAAAGAAAATTCAAAGAAAATTGGAGAAAGTGGAGAAATTTCTTATTTCATATTTTGTTGTTTTATTTTATTTTTTTCATTTATATATTATGTTATATTTATTTATTTTATTATATATTATTATTATTATATTATATTTTTTCCATATTCGTATTATTGTCGTACATTGTTGTGCTCCTCCACAACCTATCTTTCATTTTCTAATTTATCTTTGTTATTTTAAGAAATGAAAATTGAAATCATGAACACTAAGTATAGGCCAGAGAAACCCTTTTTCTTCCTTATATATTTCTGGAGAATGGAGAGCAACCATATATAAAGAGACTTGAATAGTTCCTCAAGTAACTGAATGGAAAAAATTAATTCTGGAAGAAAATAAAAAATGGGAATTGGAGCGTAGGTCAGATTTTAGGATTTGATTTTAAAAAATAGAAAAATCCACAAATAATAAGATTTATAGCAACTCACATGATAGGCACATGACCACAAATTTTCAAATCATTGTTTTACCCTTGTCTAGTTCGTAGCTTATTGATGAAACTATAAATACATGGTAAGTGTAGAATCATAAACAATGATGAATTCTATATATAGAGTGATTGTTGATGCCTTAGTTCTTCATTCTTACTCTAATCGCTTCATTTGAAAAATTAAAAATAACTGTTTTTCTCAAAATAATCCCTTCCCTGATTTTTCTCACGTAGTTAAGGTTTCAAAGCAGATTTTATTATTAATTTAGATTATGTTTAACTACTTTTCATATTAATCTTAGTTGAATTGCACATGCAGATTTTTCTACCAAATTTATATTTTAAATATCCATGTATTATCAAATTTCATTTATCTAATCAAATTTTAAATCTATTCAAATGTTTGAATTATTTTTTTATTATTTTATACATATTTCTAATAAATTAATCGAATATTTTCCCATATTTTTTAAGTTTTTAATTGTTTTGTATATGTTATTAGATTCAATTGTACATATTATTTCATATTTAGTCACTATGTTAGCTGTTATTTTGATAGTACTTGACTTGCTCTTAGTTGCTTCCTACGTCCTAAATATTAAATACAATGTAAGTGTAGAGCTTTATTAATAATCAAGATATAAATACAGTAAGTGGAGAGCATGATTAACAACCGATATATAAATACAAGGTAATTGGAGAGCTTGATTAATAATCAAATTAATCATATTATAATCTAACAAATTCAATTTCAAAATTGAAAAATGATTGTCATTACGTAATTTTTGCCCTATTTTGGAATTTAAATTTGTTTTTAATATTAAAATTAGATTTTGATAACTACTTCACAAATTGATTTAAAATAAACCAATATCTTTCTCATTTTTCTCCCCTAATTGATTCAAATTAGCTACTTGTTTTGATTTGATTTAATCATTTTTCGAAAATATTCAGAATTAATCAATATTTAATTTTATTTATCACCACTTGTATTTTAATTTATAATATATCCTTAGATTTTATATTATTTTATTCATTTTTTTATTATTCTAAATCCGGATTAAATTTTTTATTTTAATTACGATTTTACGGAATATTTTATACATATCATCATCTAATAAACTATATATTTCATTTAAATTTGATCATTTTTTGTATTTTTTAATTATCTTTTATTCATTATCATCTTATTGTATTATTATATCATTAATTTATCTTTTTGACAAACAAATAAATATTCACTTTTGCAATCTTGCTGTTTTTGCTATGTCTCTACAGGTAATTGTTGAAGTTTATTAAAAAGGAATTATGAATACAGTGTAATTGTAAATAAACGAACTCTCTTCCTGATTTTTCTCCCCCGAATTGTATTTGAATTTATATTTTATTATCAAATTAGATTTTATCTAACTACTTATCGAAATTTTTTAATCAGAATAAACAAAAACTTACTGTTTTTTCTTTCCAATTTGTATTTGAATTAATTTTTTTTTTATCAAATTTGATTTTATCCAACTAACTTTTGATTTGTTTATAGGTTACAAATTCAGTTGTATCTAAATATTTTTGTTACTATTTTATATATATTGTTATCAAATTAATTTGATTTTTTTATATATATTTTAGATGTTTTCAATTTTTCATATACAAACATATAAAAATGGCTTGCTGAATATAAAAAGAAACATATAAATGAAAATTAAATTTTAAATGTTTGAAACATGTGGGTGTATATATATATTTTTCACTTTATTATTAATATTATTATTATTACTATTCTTATTTTATTCTTATTCTTATTATCATTATTATTATTATTTATTAAAAGAAGATAATAATAATAAAAAACCCTAAATCTTATCTTCTTCATTTTCTTCACTTAGCCGCCCCAAAATCTCATTTACTCATTTATAATCTCATGTCTTCGATCGTAGGTTCCATCATCTTGGCTAGTTTTTAACGACCACGCTCACCAGGTTGTCGACCTTTTTTTGCTTTTGTTTCTACTTTGAACAACATTTTTAACAATGACGTGTTCTGGGATTGATAGTGTTTAAGGTTGGCTTTCAAGATCCAATGAGCAAAATGGTCACACGAAGATGATGAGACTCCCGATTTGGTGTCAAACACAATCATACTTTCAATGGTCACATCGTCATGAAGTTGCAATTCCTTCACATATTCACTTGTCAACAACAATTTTATTGGTAAAATCAACTTTGCTCTTTCTCACCTTGGACGTCATCTTCCCTTGCATACATGCGTTATATAGTAGATGGAAGCATTAAGAACCATATTGGGTGATTTTAAATTTTGCTTCTAGAATGTTTAGATATGTATATTTATGGTTCTAGAATGTCTAGGTAAAGTGTATTTGTGGTATTTGTGTTGTTTTTGAAGTATTGTATCTTTACATTTTCATTTATACTTAAATTTGTTGTTTTAGGGTAATTTTATCATTTACTAATTAGTATTTTTTATTATATAAATTCGTTTTGCTATTTTTATAATTTTGAAACTTCTTTGTCATTTTTTTAAATGAAATTTTAAAATTTGTTGTTTCTCTTGTCAGTCCAATAAAAAAGCATAGTGTTTTAAATAAATCTAATAAATTAAGAATAATATATCTAATGATATTAAATACCCGACTAAAAATCTCCTTAAATTTTCAAATTTAACAAACTAAAATAAATGTTGTTTTTAAAAAAAATAAAATAAACTTGATGCCCATGATATCCTCCAAAGAAGTAAAGCAACATGCTGGACTACATAAATACTTTGTAACAACTAAAATTTTGTAGGTCGAGTATTGCCAATACAACAAAAATAAAACCAATCATCATATAAATACTTTATAATAAAAAAATAATTCTTTTGATGAAAATACTATATTTGACAAACAATTTTTCTATTGGATAACTTAATGCCCACATTGAAAATCTCAAATGTTGGAATAATAAAAGGTAAATAAATAGTACAAAGAAGACTTTAATAGATTTTTTTTTTAAAAAAAAATGTAAATACCTAGTATTTGCACATTTAAAAATAACTTAAAATCTTAAAAAAAAAAAAAAAGAAAAAAAAAAAGCATTGAGTACATGCAAATACTTGATATTTGCAACTCATCAAAATCTCGAGGGTTAGAATAATAAAAAGTAAGAGAATTGTGTAAAGAAGAATTTAATAGATTTGAAAATAAATGCAAATACCTAATATTTACAATGTTCCAATGAAAATCTCCTATGAAAAATACATTTTATTTGTAGAGAGATAAAAACGACACATTTCTTCCATCTTTCGTTCTTTTAGCTAGGGTTTCAAATGTGTCTACATATATTGGATGAGAATTGTCCAAAATCAAGTATATGATAAAAATGCTCAATAATCATGGAGTACTTTTAAACTTTTCCTTGACTCTACCAAATCCAAACCATTCACTAATAGTATATTGATGAATAAAGGCTAGGGTTACCCGCACCAATTAAACACGATATGTACAAGTCTAATAAAAATATATATATAAATGAATATAAAAAAAATATTCATAACTTCATATATCGACTAATTTATTAGATTACAATTGTCCTCTACAAGTTTTCATGTTTTCAAATCGATTTAACTCTTTACTTACTTCTGGTTTGAATAGATAGCAACATAAACAAAATGAAACATTCTTTTAAATGTTATATTCTAACTAATTAGAATATTCACTTAACCAAATTATATTAAATCGTCTTAACTTTGTACAGAAATTCTTAAGTAGAAAAATATGATTTCGAGGTTGACAAGGACCTTTCAGTAAACATGTTATATGAACTTGTTCTCGAATATTATGATTATAATAATAAATTTGGTTCTTAGACCAAGATGTGTAGATAGTTTTTTAGATTGATTTCTGTATAAGATCAATCAAAATCCAAAATATTTTTCTTTCTTTGAAGATGATACGGTCTCTATTGTTGTTTTTCTTTTATAATATCTCCATATTAATTTTAAATTAACTTTACAAAAGTATTAATTAAGAATATTACATTCTATTGTATAGATTTAAAGACATAAGCCTAAGAAGATTTTAAAACTTACTTGTCAAGTTTGTATATCTAAAGATTGACAGCAAATAATCCTATTGCTTGGACTATGAAATTAATTTTAAAAACTTATACAAGTAAATGTAAATGTAAAAATAACATGGAAACAAACAAAAATATATAAAATGTAATGTGAATATAAAAATTATGTGCAAAAAATGAATGATATCTTTTTATAATATGTTCTTGAGATTGAAAAGTGAATTTCGAAAAAAAAAAAAAGAAAAAGTCTATAAACTGTACAGTCTTGTTGTTGATAAAAAAAATATTGTTTGATTATTTATTAAAAAATGACACTTTGTAACATTTTAAATTTCATATTGTTTATTAAAAAACAACATATTATTATATTCCAATTGTTTAACGTACTTTACTTTATTATTCTTTACATGAGTTGGGCTTTAAAAGCCCATTGAAGATGAAAATTTTGGGTAAAAACTCATACAAAAGTCTACTGCCAACCAAATAACACTACATACCAATAAGTCAACACTATTTTGGTACTCAACTTGAACTGTTATATATATATATATATATATATATATATATATATATATATTAATATTTATTACTTTATAATTTATATTAAAAATACAAAAGACGGATAAATTAAGAGAGGTACGTGCCCCTCCTGGCCCCTATGTAGCTTCGCTCATGCTTACTTCCTTCATCATAGGACCATAATGATACTCTGAATCTCGTGTTGGTGTCTAAGTTACTCACGATGATAATTACTTTACTTAAAATCGATCGATGCTCTTAACACTTACATTATCCTTAAATAGAAATATAATTTTCAATAATGCAGCTAACTTCGTCAAAAATGTCACTCGTATATGCCTAAATATATATATAGTATTTTATATGAAATTATCCCGTATGACGTAAATGTAACATTCACGTATATGTATATCATATTATATACATGTATCTACACACATATCAATTGTGTTTTTCATGAAAAATGAAAATATAATGTATGTCGTTTTATACATTTCAATACAAACTTTTCCCCTCTGTCACGATGTATGGTGGTAGATAAATCATATAAATATAAATCTAAAAAAAGTGTTTTTTTTAAAATATATCTTACAAACCCTTTTTTTTTCTTTTTAAGAAAATATATCTTACAAAACTTTAAAAATTAAATAAACAAAAATGTGATAGGCACGTCCTATATGCCACTCAAAAAATATAAATATAAATACAAAGCCACTCTAAAATATGTTTTCAATAATTTATACTTAAAATATCAAATTAAAATATTAAATTAATTTATTTTAGAGGGAGATTAGTTTGAACATGATAAAAATTATTTAATTTCAACCATTTCAAAATTTCTCTCTAAATATGCATTAAGAATTTATTGTTTATGTCGGTCATGATTGAAGTAAGTTTATCATGTTACCTCACATGACCGAGTACGAGACCATGATAACATTATAAAATTGTTATTGAAAAAAATTGACTATTTCTTTTTCTTTTTGTTTATAAACATGATAAGTTGAAGAATCAAAACCCTAAGCATGCATTTAAACGATGTTCGTTTGAACAAAAAGTTACAATTATACCAACATTTTCTTTTCAAATATATTATATACACGACAAACTAATGACAGAAACTTGAAAATTATATATACGAAAAATCATGGATTACATTTACCATAATTGGTCTACTTTCCAAATAAAATCATTTGATAAGATCCAAAAAAAAAAATATTAAGTAAGTTGCCATATATTTAAAACTATATATTTGCATATAAATAAATGCTCTTCAATTACAAATGAAAATACCCATCTTTTAATCAAAATTAATAAAGATAAATTTACTTCATCATTGATTTTTCAAGGAGATGGCAAAGTTTACTTGCTCCCTATTCTTCATGGTTTTCCTCCTTCTCTCAGGTTTATTGTTGGGTGGTCTTATTGAGATATGCATAATTAAAATTTTCTAAATTTTCAAATCAAACCTTAATATTTTAAAATCATTTTAAATATATTGTAGTTCATGTTTGGCTAAACATATCATTTGAATTGGTAAATTATAAATTACCAACACCCCTATTTGATAACCATTTCATTTTTTCTTTTTGATTTTTAAAAATTAAGAATAGGGAGATTCGAACCACATGTCTTATGATTATCAAACGAAGTTTAATGCTCATCGTTCATATATTTACATTTATTAAGTTTGTTTTTCATGTTTTAAAATTCTCATATTTTTTACTCATCAATATTTTAAAAGTGTTAATTCATTTTTTTTTACTAAATAGTGTTTATTTTTTCCTTAAAAAGTATATTATATTACATGTGGAAATAATGACTGAAATAGTGTAATTTAAAAGGTAAATATGTTTTAGATATGAAGCTACCCAAAACTATGAGTATAGCTCAACCGAAATAACATTTGTACTATCAATCTCGAGATTAAATGTTCAGTTCTCTCACTTCACATATTGTGAAAAAAAAAAAAAAAAAAAAAAAGCTATGCTTAAGTCGACCGTAGAGCTATTGAGATTGAAAAATGAAACAATGTATTAGGATTAAAAATTATATAAATTTTGTGAGAAATATACATTAACCAAGAATATTATTGAACATTTTTGCAGCTGCATGGATGATGCCTCAAGCAGTCAAAGCAACACAATGTGTGGAAAAGTTGTATGAAGGATGCTTAGCTGATGAGTGTAAACAAAAGTGTGCAGCGAAGTATCCTAATTCATCATCTGAATGCGTTGCAATTCCTCCAATTCCCTTTCGCTATTTTTGTTATTGCTTCTACAATTGTGCTGCAAATTAAGTTCTGCTTTTAATCATATGGGGATGTGCTAAATCTATATTCCCCATATATTTCATTAATAAAATGGTTCATCCACTTAATTGACCCAATTTTTGGTGATGATTATTATTTAGGAAAATTATATTACAATTTATCTACAATAGACTGCGAGAGACTAACACATATAGGTACAAATAGTAGTTTATCGCGGTGTATCGCAAATAAATTGTGATATTACAACCCTATTATTTGTCATCCTTGTTTTAATTATTATTTTTTTAATTTTCCATGTCAACATTAAAAAAAAAAAAAATACCTTACAATTGTAATGGACAAAATAAGCAATTTAATTCAGACTTTTTATACTCGTTTATCAAAATTCAGACTATCCAATTTAAAAACCTCATCGAGAGAATTAATGTATAATCATTATCATTCTAAAGATTGATGAGTCTATGTTTCACTTTCACTATTGTTGAACTGCAAAAACAAATCAATATGAACATAACTCAACTGAATAACTTAGTCTTTGATAAAAACGATCACTTTTGTTAATATAAGCATAACTCAACTGAAAGGTTATAAAAAAAATAAAAATTAAATTAAAAAAAAAAAATTGTTCCATGAGTTTTGAAGTATAGGTGCATTTGGTCATTTTAGTATCTGAATTTTCAATAGTAAGTTTAAAAGGTCTACGTACTAATAAAACTATTAAATTTAATCAGAAATTTGACTACACAACTACCATGATCACTTAAAAAAAGAGTGTTTTTAATCATTCCCTCTTCTCTTTTTTTCTCCCTCTCTCTCCTCAAACACCCTCAAATACAAGATTTTTGTATTGAGGACCCTTTCACGAACGCTTCAATGATTAGTGACCTGTTCCTCATAAATGTATGAAATCTAAACTTTTGTTTATTCAAAGTGCACTTTAATACTATATTGCGTTAGAGATGACCATATTTATCATAGCTCTTACATCATGACCATGTCTATTGCAATCTCCATTTTTCTCTATACTCTATAGAGTATCACGTTAAGGATGGTCATGTCTATTGTATACAAAAAAAAATGAAAATCGCGATGGCCAAGCTACAATACACATGACCATCTATACTATATAGAGTGGAGAAAAATAAAGATCACTATAGAAATGACCATTACGTTAGGATTATGATAGATATGACCATCTTTAAAGGAATACTGTACAAAACGTGATACTATACTATAAAAATGACCATTGTGTTAGGACTATAATAGATATGACCATCTTTAAAGGGATGTTGTATACAAGAAGAACCCTTAAAATTAGTGACTAAATTTGTGGATTAAAAGACAAAATCACATTCACAAGAACCATCTCTTCATTTCCACTCTTTCACTGTCACAAACTAGAACCCAGTTTGTTGCATTGGGAATTGTGGCTTCTTCTTTCCTTCTCCAGAAATTCATGACCATTAAATTTCAAAAAAATAAAAAGAAAAAGAAAAGAAACAGAGAAATGAATTAAAATTGAGTAACATGCGATGGGATTAAGGTTTCAAGGAAGTATTCATCATTGAATACCACTTGATAATTTAGGTCTCGTTTTGTAATTATTTCAATGTCTGCCTTTTACCAATGATTTTAAAAAATTAAGCTAAATTTTGAAAACTAAATAAAGTAGCTTTTTTAAAATATTGTTTTTAAAATATGAAATTTGGCTAAGAATTCAACCATTATATTTAAAAAAAATAGGTAAATCATGGTAAAAAATTAGGGGAAAAATATTTAATTTTCAAAAACCAAAAACAAAAATTTAATAGTTACCACTAAAAACTCTGAAACTGCAATAGAAAGAGAGGAAGAAAATGGTCAGTATCAGATTTTTGCAAATGTTCTGACGTACTACATTAAAACTAGTAATTCAAGATTGAAACACCAGTCAGCAAATAAGAATTCAACTTGGGTTTACATGATGGTGAATGACAAGTTTTTCAATAATTTGTTCTCCTGTCATATTTCTTGTGGCGATTGATGTTCTTGAAACAATCTTAGCCAGAGGAATGTAGATTATTTATCGAGGGTGTCAATATAGGTTAAGGTAGAACTGACGTTCATCTAACTCAATTAAACTGTAGGCACTATTTTCTTTTGTACTGGGAAAGAGTCTTTTATTTACTTGAACCAGGTAAAATTACTAATATTCATCATCTCTAATATTTGATCTTAAATCACATCTCTTCTAAAGGACGTTTGAGGAGAGAGAATGGGAGAGAGGAGAGAGAATGATTACAAATATATATATATATTTTAAATGATCTTACGGCGTTAGCTGTGTAGTCAAATTTCTAATTGAATTTAATAGTTTTATTAATAAATAGACCTTTTAAACCTACTCTTATGATCTTAGGAACTAAAGTAGTCAATTTAAAACATAAGAGACCAAATTTAACTATACTACAAAATTCAAGGACCAAAAGGGTAATTTTCTCAACATTATATTACCTAAGCTCAAATTCATACTTGTTAACTATCCATTAAAATATAGGTCTAGTCAGCTTATATTTTTCCTAAATATATATATTACACCATACTTACATACAGATTGCCTTTTCAGACCAATTGCTAATGAGAACAATGACAGTAAAGAACCATGCTAACTTGGTATAATCATAATCAAAATTCCATCATACATATACATGCAACAAAGGTTTTTTTTTTCAAAACTATGATTGAAGCTATCACTAGAGCATGAGGTGACATCCAAGCTTATTTAGATAATTGTAATCAAAACTAGAACCCAGTTTTATCTTATCATAACTTACTTTCACATCACACAATCATGTAATTAGGCATGAATCTTGTACGATAAAATGCATAACACATAAATCATGAGTTCATCATAGTATGCTTTACACAATCAAAGAACCAAAGGATTATATTACAGGAATATCCAATCAATCAACAAGAGACATACACAGAAACTGTCAAAATTTTTGTTTACTATAACAAATGTGGTGGTACAAGAATTTGAACCTCTAACCTCAAGAGAAAGAGTACATGTCAACTATTATCGAGTCATGTTGGCAAAAGGAAAGATCAAATTTTTTCTATTAATTTTCCAAGAATCTACTGTCTAAAAGGAGCGAAGGATGAGTTTGTTTAGCAATAAGGATATACAAGTTTTTTTTTTTTTTTTCCTTTTTAATAATGAAGTTGTCAACAAAGTTACAAAGGGCCAGTCCAATCTCCACATAGAATGTTAAACAAGTTTTCAGGTAAAAAATGCTTAAGCCAAATTGCTTATATCCCTCCCTAGAAACTCACCATTTGCAAGTTTACCAATGCTAGTTCCAGCAATGTAGCCACCGGACCAAGCATTCTGCAAAAGAAGAAAAATGGTGGAACACACAAACAACGATGTATCTTATAAACAAGTTTTATTCTTCTTGGTTCTACATTGCATTTTACCTGAAAGTTGAAACCACCTGTTACACCATCGACGTTCAACACCTACAATGCAACATGATAGAATCTCAATGAAGTATCTGCTATGTTTTTGATGTATCAATAACTCTAAGGTATCGTAAAAATTACCTCCCCGGCAAAGAATAGGCGAGATTGAATTTTGCTCTCCATTGTTTTAAGTGAGATCTAGACAGGAGAGCCAAAAAAAACAAAAAAGAATAAAAACAGTTGCCTATATGTGTTTTCTTTTCTTATTATCCTTTTGAGAGAGAGAGAGAAGAGAACCTCTGACAGCGGAACGCCTCCAGCAGTGACAAATTCATCCTTAAATTGACCCTTCATGAAGGGAAAGCTAATACAATAAGAAAAGGAAGCTATGTCTTATTTTAAAACATGGAAAAGCTACCATGTGTACCTTCCCCAAGATCTTAAATATGCATTGCTTCAACAGAGAAGAAATGGAAGCCAATGATTTGTTTGAGATGGAAGCCCACAAAATCTCATCATTTATTTCCTGGACATGAAAAAACGAAAAGTAATTGGTGAGGGGAACTACTATAGAACTATAGCGTGATGATTTTATAATGGGAAATAGTGTCGAAACCTCTCGATCCAATAAATATTTCCAAAATCTTTTCACAAGGCCAAAATCTGATGGACATGAACTGTGCACTTTTTGTTTCTGCAAATGTGTTGAGAGCACAGAGGAATTGTCAAGTAATACAATACATGAGAGAGAGGAGGGTCATCAAAATGAGCAGTTTCTTCAACACCTCAAAGTGTACATTTTAAAAATTTTTGTGATTATTAATTCAACTTATAAGATACTAATAGAAAATGATGTCTCGATGAAAAACCAAAAATTAAATATTACAGAAACGGAAGAAACTAGGAATTTGCATGAAGGGTATATGATCCACGAATACCATAAACTGAGATTTGTGGCGGCTAAGAATTGTTTTGACATCTTCCAAATGCAAATCAGGTGTAAAATCCACAATGAGCAGTCCTACATTAAAACATTATTAGCTGAGAAAATTTAGCACTATAACTTCAAGTAGGGAATATGAAACCTTTATAATCTGAAGTGAATAGGTCACGAGCTCCCCAAGCCGATAAACGAAGAATTACCGGTCCACTAAGTCCCCAATGTGTGACAAGCATTGGCCCAACCTAAATATGAACAATTTTGATGCATCGTTGAATTTGTGCGTTAATACTCTGCATGAAGAGGAACTTTCCTAGGTGGAATAAAGAAAACAGAACTTGCCTGTGTATATTGTGGATGATGCCGTTGTATGTTTTCTAACTTAAGTTTTGCTCTGACCTTAGGAAATGAAACCTGAAATTGGCATATAATTAAGAGATGAGCAGACGATGATGTTACTAGTTTTCTAATAATATTCATACAAAAATAGAGGGAAGAATGGCAGCTATCATATAGTTCTCATTGCAAGATGATCTCAAAAGTCCTTTGATGTGATCATAAAGGCCCCAGGACTCAACCTACTAGAAGACATCAAACAAGAGGTTAAGAATGGGCAGCCACGAATCACAATCACACTTCTACAAAGTTCACAGAGTGATTGTGCAACACTTGTTTTCTCCCTAGACAATTCAAATTCAGATTGCTGTGGCACAACGGATGTATTTTGCAGCCTCCACCCCCATTTCGGAGAAAATGAGGTTAGAGAAAAAGGTTTTCGCATACTTTGAAAGCATGTTTGAGAAAATGATTGTTGTAGGCTAGAAAGCAATAAAGGACGACAACAGCTTAATAACTTACAACTCTGGATATGAAAGTATAATGACTAGTCTTACCCCATATAGTATATTATAAGCATTTTCGTGACTAGCACCCTTGCATATAAAAATGTCAAGAAGTCACTTACAACAAAAAGTACATAAAAGTAAACTTACATAATGAAATACATGAGGCGAAAACATGATAAAAAGGGGTTGAGATGGGCACACAGCCACGAGCAATATACCCTGAACAAGCATGACTGTGACATTCTTCCCCACTTGATTGGTCGACGTACTCGTCAACCGACTCTGCTCGAACTTAGCAATTTGTAGAGCAGCAGTCTTGAGGTCTTCAGTGCGCTCCCAACAAATTTCTTCATCTGAGAAGTCTTTCCACTTCACCAAGAATTCTTTCAGGTCTCGTCTTGGTCTTCCAACACGGCATGTTCTTTCTACAAGTATCTCTTCAACTTCTTTCTTTGTCGTGTTCTTCATCGTGACAGGTGAACATGTCAAAACATTATGTTGTTCATCATCAGGATCAGGATGGTAGGGCTTCAACTTATGTGGTTGATGGGATAAATCTTCATCCACAAAGGTAATTGACCCGTTATGAGGTTTTCCCGACCTTCTCGGTCACTTCAACTATTCTGAGTGCAACTTAATCAGAACCTTATCCCTTGATTGGAATTAAAGTGGACTGCGCTTCATATCTGCCCACTTCTTCATGCATTTCAACGCTTTCTCTACATATGCACGAGCTACTTTAGACTGTCTCCACTCTTTGGTTAAGTTGTGTGCTTGAGGACTTTTGCCAGCATAATGGTGGTCTATGATGTGCGGCATGAGTGGTTGTCTACCACATATAATCTTGAAGGGCATCTTCCCTGTGGACAAAGTTTCTTAGTGTTAAAGTTGAATTGAGCAACGTCTAACACTTGGTCCCAATTTTTCTACTTGCATCGATAAAGTGACGTAGATATTCCTTAAGCATGTTGTTAAAGGGTTTAGTTTGTGCATTAGTTTGTGGGTAATAATCAAACCAAGCATTCAGAATAACTCAGTCCAAAATGTTCTAGTGAATCTCCTATCACGATCACTAATGATGCTCACGAGAACACCCCATAGTTTCACAATATGCTTGAAGAATAATTGGGTTGTTATCTTTGCAGAACAGATGTTTGGAGTTGGAATGAATGTAACGTATTTTGGAAACTTGTCAATGATTACAACTATCGATTCAAACTCTCTAACTTTAGGTAGGTGCATGATGAAGTCGAGGGATACACTTTCCCATGGTCTTAAAGGCACAGGTAAGGGTTCCAACAGACCCATTAATTTCACTCTTTCAACTATGTCTTGATGGCAGACAAGATTGTTAATTTCGTATAATATTGAATAAATCAGAGTTCATAACCAAAATAAATAGACATCAAGAAAACACTAAAGAAAAATATATAAATGGTACCCAAAAAGGAAAATAATAATTAGAAATAAACCCTAATTTCCTTTAACACCCTTCCTCAAACTCAATGTGGTAGATTGACGAACGACTTGAGTTTGTAAAGATAACTTCCGAAACAAATCAGTAGATTTGGGATGGAAACATAAACCCAAGAAGAACGAAAACACAAAGTAGGCTGGAAACAAAAACCCACGAAGAACTGAAACAAACTTCTGTGTTGGAAAGAAAGATCCTCATAGAGTGACCGATAACAAAACCAACGAAGAGCTTCTAAGCTGAAAACAAGGATCTTCATAGAGTTATCTACAACAACACCCTCGAACACCTGATTTGAAAACGGAACAAAATCCCACAAAAGTAGCCTTGTTTCAACAACACATGGGTTCTTTACCAACCATGATGTCCAGCCCACAGCATGTCATTAGCAGTCTCTGCAAGTTCCTAGATTGGGGAACATATAGGCGATTGCCTTTGGTGAGGAGTAGGTCGTATGCTACCCAAAACTGATGAGTCTTACCTTCTTTGGTTAATTGCACTATGGCTTGAGGTTGATGTGTCATTCATTACGTGTGCCTTAATGATCTCTTGCATGGTTCCACTTAAGTTGCTAGTTTTCAGATGAGTGAACATGCATAGGGCCACATGTTCGCACTTCCGATTGACGACGCCTGCCGCTTGGTTAGCCTTACCAGGCCTACGTTCGAACTGAAAATCAAATTCAGCCAAACACTCTTACCATCAAGCTTGTTTTAATGATAGTTTAGGTTGTTGAAAAAGTGACATATCGAGTTGTTGTCTATTTTGACTACAAACTTGGCTCCCCAAAGATATCGTCTCCAAACTCTCAAATAGTGTACTGACTTCGAAAGGCTTTGTTACGTCGGCAATCCCGAGAAAAGGTCTGGGTCCAACCCTCCATCATGTCATTCTTCAAGCCCTTAAAGGCGGGTTGACACTCTAGGTCCAACCCTAATGATGGTCTTTCTTCAACAACTTAGTTAAGGATCTTGCCCATTTTAAGAATCCTTCAAGTAACCGCCTATATTAATTGGCTAATCCAACGAAGGAACGCAATTCTGTCACGGAAGTCTACACGTTCCAATCTCGTATCGCGTTAATTTACTCTCTTCCATGTCAATTCGACCACACTCAATCACATGACCAAGGAGTTTATACGCTCTAAAGAAAGAGGTTTTCGCAAATGTTCGCAAATGTTTGAAAGCATGTTTGAGAATATAATTGTCGCAGGCTAGAAAGCAATAAGGGACAACATTGGCTTAATAGCTTACAACTCCGGGTATGAAAGTATGATGATTAGTCTTACCCCATATAATATATTATAAGCATTTTTGTGACTGTCACCATTGCATATGAAAATGACGAGGAGTCACTTACAACAATAAGTGCATGAAAAGTAAACTAACTTGCATAATGAAATACATAAGGTGAAAGCATGATAAAAAGGGGTTGAGATGGGCATGCGGCCATGGGCAACATGCCCTGGACAAGTATGACCGTGACACCATGCGCCCACACATGGCCATTGCCCAACTGCATGAACGCACGATGAAAAGGCCCCTATAAACCTCTTAAGATGTCAACATGGCCACATTTGGACCGACTTTTTAAGTTCTTAACAAGTGTTTTTACTTAAAAATATATTTTAAACACTTAAGCCTTGTTTGGTAACCATTTCAATTTTTGTTTTTGGTTTTTGAAAATTAAGCCTATTTTCCCCCATGTTTTACAATGATTAGCATTTTTCTTAAGTATAATGATTGAATTCTTAGCCAAATTCCAAAAGCAAAAACAATTTCTTAAAAGCTACTTTTTTAGTTTTCAAAATTTGGCTTGGTTTTTTAAACCATTGGTAAACAGTAGATAACAAAGGAAGAAATTTGGAGGTGGAAGTAGTGTCTATAGGCTCAATTTTCAAAAACAAAAAACCAAAAACCAAGGCCCTGTTTAGTAACCATTTCGTTTTTTCTTTTTGGTTTTTGAAAATTAAGCCTAGTTTCTCCTCATTTCTTACAATGATTTGCATCATTTTTAAGTACAATGGTTAAATTCTTAGCCAAATTCCAAAAAAAAAAATAATAAAATAAATTAAAAACTACGATTTTTTGGTTTTCAAAATTTAGTTTGATTTTTTAAACCATTAGTAAAAAGTAGATTAAATGAAGAAATTTGAAACTGGAAGTAGTGTCTTTAGACTTATTTTTCAAAAACAAAAAACCAAAAACCAAATGGGGCCTTAGAAAGTCATTTCAAAGATATCCTGAGTGGTACAAAAAGAAACTGAACTGATCAATATGGTGATAGAAAGAGATTGAAGCTTACCCCAGACAACTCTGCCAATTGAGGATCTTCAATCTTGAAAGTAAATAGGCTAGGCACTGGGTCTATAAGTGAATGTCCAAACTGAGCAGCAAGACTAAAGCCCTTGATAAAAGTAACAAGTTTAAGGGATCAAGCCAATGGTAACACAATCAAGTACAAAAATCAGACAGCAATTGCAACCTGCCGACTACTCCCACTAGCAATCAGTAAATAGTTTGCTTCAATATGTTCAACACAATTCATAAGCTTTTGAATCTTCAAAGCGAACTTCCCGCCACTACTAACCGACGCACTCGTAACAACCTTTCCAGTCTGCAAGGAAACTGATCAAATAACTCAAAACTCAGCATAAACTACTTGGCTACGCTAGAGTTTTCAGAAAAGGATAGCGAAAATTAATTGAACCACCAAATACACTACGCTGAGAACAGAGCACTAGATTAACAAACCTCCAGTGCGTTTTGATTCAGACATCAGACAATCAACTATGGAAGCAGAACAATTACTGACAGGAAAAACCCTTCCATCTTCCTCAATCTATTCCAAATTTAAACACAAATTATTCACATATGGCAATAAGGAAGCAGGAGATCAACAGCTTTGAAACAACCTTCAGTTCAACTCCATGATTGGAAAACCAAGACATTGTATCCATTGGACCGTGAACATTGAAGAAAGGGCCCCTAAATTCTTTATAGCCTCTAGGGTAATGCTCTGCCAAACTCTATAAGAAGTATAATTATCAAACAGATAATATGCATTCCATGTTCTTGATTATCAATCCAAAGATAAAGTAAAAACTAATTGATGAAAACCCCTCACCTTTGCATCGGTACAATGCCCATTCGTCACATTGCATCGGCCTCCTCCAGAAATTTTGACCTGCCCATTATCAAAATAAAGGATTAAAAAAAAAATCTGTAACAACGTGAAGTCGAAAATGGGGATAGTGCATAACCTTGGAAAGGGGCCTTCCTTTTTCAATAACAATGACATTGAGATTGGGGGCGAGGGTTTTAGCTCTAATAGCTCCATAAACACCTGCTGCTCCACCTCCTACCACCACCAACAGTTCTTCATTCAACTATCCATCACAAAACACACTAAATTATTCTAATATGTTACGTTTTTTAGGAAGCCAGCAAAGAAGTTGATACTGGGAATCCAAAAAAAAATCACCTTTTGGACTGCAACAATGGAGGTTAAAGCTTTCGTTGAATTCATTTTGTGAATTTATAGGGGTGGGCTGTTTGATTGGGTACCAACAAGATGGAGAAATTAGCGGGACATAATTTAGGCTATCGACAAGCTCTCAAGACGATAAAATATTGGAGTATATGTACAACCCAAATTGCTGAATTACCATTTAACTTTTAGGTCCAAACATTTTGTTAAAATTTTGGGACGAGTAAACCTCGATTCATTTATTTTTTATTTTTTATTATTTATTTATTTTGGCAATAATTGAGTATAGAAATCCGAACATCGAGATCGATAGTATGTCTCATGCAAGTAGAGGTATGCTAATTTTGGTGTAAACCATGTGTTTGGAGACTTTACGTCTTTGTTTTTTTTTTTTTTTTTTAATTTTAAAATTCTCATTTTTTAAAAGTTTATATATACCCAAACTGTATCAACAACCAAAAAGACGAGAGAATAAGAACAGCCCAAATCCAGAACAACCCAAAACCAGAACAACTTATATTCCAATCATCTTCTACTTTTGCCAAGAAGAAAATCAATCAAATGGCGGGGGCTGAGAAGATGAAGCATCATCATATTGCGGAAGCGACACACTTAAAAAATGGGCCAAGCATCAATTTCAGCCTCGCGATCAATCAAATCACATATAACAATGCTCAAGGTATGAAACTCAGAAGCCAAAATATGAAAGATGCAAGTCCCAAGCTCAGAAGGAATCATTAAACCACCTTTCAGAACCTGTAAATCCTCAAAGAGAGGAATGTCAGAACTTTTGGAAGCACAGATGTTACACACAATGTTAAGGATATGGGAACCTTGAAAAATCTTGTAAATCAGATTAAGAAACTTGGGAGCAGGGCTAGGAGCATCATTCGGACTAAGAATAGTAGAGCACTAAGACAACAAGATATCAGAGAATAAGCGCGGTAAACGCATAGGCAGCTTGATCTCAAATGAGTCAACATGTCGAAGTAGTTAATTATATGCAAACATCCCAAAATCAAAAGCAAAGAAAGTTCCAATCTGATACAGAAGACTGACCAGAGAAGGAAAAAGACTGGACCTATGAGTCAAAAGGACAATAATTAGCAATGCCAATTTGAAACAAAATAGCATACTTCAAATTGAATGTGGAGGTAGACAATTGACTAGATGAAGGGCACTTAGACCATTTAATACCTGTAAGCTCAACAACAAGATCCTTAGTAGAGGGATGAGGCTCACCAAGAGGAAAAGAATCAACATACTCTAGATAAGCATTAATAACAGCAGAAGAAATGGTGAAACAAGTTTCTCTAATATGAACCTTCTGATAATCATGAGAACTGAGATTGTTGAATTTGGAAGATTGGTGATGAACTCCCTCATTAACTAATTAAAAAGGACCAAAGTCCACAATAGTCTTGAGAAGTCCAACACTTTGAAGAAGGTACAAAATTTCCAAACAGGACTTGGTTTGGTCAGAAAAAACCTTCTCATCAGTAATACGCCGCTGCATCACATACTTCCATTTCAGAACATTGTCCTTGCTATGAAAAGATATCCCACCAATAGGCACAAAAGGAACATTAGGAGGAATTTTGAGACGACCAACTCTTGTGCAAGGCTTGTCCTTGACAAAAGCAATGTCTACTTCACTGCTAGAAGCAAAAATCTGCACAGACGAGTCTAATTCAGAGTCAGGGCTCTTCTTCTTAGGGGGAGTTCTTTTTGAAAGAGTACAAGTAGAGGGACCACAATCAGAAGGCCCATTCAAAGAGGCCCTCTTCTTCAGCTTGCCCAACTGGGCAAGAGGAATATTATCATCAGAGGAATCTGGATAAGATTGTATCAACAATAGCGAAAGCACAAGAATCATCTAAGTACTCAAATTCACTAATTTTGGCATAATATAAAGCATGCTTTTGCAGAAAAAAAGTGAGTTTCAAGACATACATCTTGTAGAACTTCTTCAAAGCTCCTTCACCAGTTGCAATCTTCTCCAAATCTTATTGTAGACCACCTCACGATCTTCCCCACTATTCTCTTGGTGCTCTAGATTGAGTTGTGGTACTCAAAACTGTTGGGGTTGATTCCCTAAAGTCTCGTGTCCTATAGTTTGTAAATAGTATGTACGAATGCTTATGTTGTTAATATATGATATTTACTTCACATCTTGTCTTTTTGCTCAGTTACTTGTTTTATTTGCTTTACCACAAACCAATAAACATAAAATCCCTGGTTATCTGTATGTAACTCAAGCATATATATGGTGACATACAAGTGGATCATGTCTTGAGTGATAACCAAAATGGTATGTAGTATATGGATATAAGAGGGAAACCTTATCCTGGTAACGCTACGGATGCGACCCGCTTTGTGGAATGGTCACAAGTGTTGTGACTTGTCATAGATGGTCTGATCCTAATCATTCTTATTGGGGACATGCGAGAGGGGGTGTCCTATACAAAGAGTTTGTATAAGACCTAACCACGAAATGTTAACATCTCGTTATATAACACTGTTTATGACAAAGACTTCACTTCACTAAGATGACCATAGGTAACATGACCTCAATCCTGAGTGAGTTGGTAACTTCTGCCATTGAGAGTAGTTCTTTGATTTGTATGGGTGCGAGTGGCCAGTTCGCCGATTCAAACCTACCATTTTGGGGATTCGTCTGATTTGGGAGCTGGGAACTCAGCTACACAAGATGGAATTCACTCCTTCCCCGAGGCAGGGTTAAGTAGATAGATAGCTCCCTTAAAGGCTGATTCCGGAGCTTGAACGATATGGCGCCACGCACCTTCTCTTGGCCCGAGAAGTGTTCACACATAGTTGGACTATGTTGTATTGTTCATCAGAGGAATCAGTGGTACTTAAGAAGTGAGATGTAACTACAGGGGCATAACGGTAATTTGGCCCAACTGTACTTACGAGCATCTGTGAAGGGTCATCGTACTCATGATTGGTTATATCCAATGGACAAATAAATATATCTTTGGTAAGAAGAGTTCAGCTGTTGGTCTTTAGTGGAATGCCTGATAGTTAAAGGATGGTGGATCTCGTGGCTAAAAAGTTTAGTCAGCTATTCACATATCATTGGAGCTTCGAGCCACAGGTCCATTAGGTCCCCTGGGTAGCTTGGATAAAGTTGAGAACCAGTATTTGGGTTAATTTGAAATGTTCAAATTGACGAGAGGAAGTTCGATTATATATGATATACTTGGACTGGTTAATTGTATATGATATAATTAGCTAAATGTATGAGATACATTATTTTGGAGGAAATTAGATATAAATATGATTTATATCAAGTACAGGAGAAACTACTATAGTAGATATGTGATATCAAACTATAGGATAAAAATATAATATGATTATATTTATTAATTAATTAGTTGGTTAATTATATGATAATTAACCCAAATTTCACGTTCGGACATGGGTCAGTGGGCAACGTCAGTTAATGTAACTGATGAGTTAAAATGAAAATGGTTTTCATTTTGAATCGCTCGTCGTTCAATCATCCGAAGAGAAAAGTGAGAGCGCGCATTGGTAGAACACAAAACGATCGTTTAGGCACGAGAAGCTATCGTATAGTCTCTCGAAATGCTTAAACGATCGTCCACCTCGCGCTAAACGATCGCACGCTATTTCCTACACGATCGGATAACTTCTCTAAATGATCGTATAGTGTGCCGATTTTACTAAACGATTGTGTACCTTTTCCTAAACGATCGTTCAGTAAATCCTACACGATCGTGTAGCTCCTCCTAAACGATAAGTATTTCTTCTATGCGATAACGTTTTCTTCCCTTCTACTTGCTATGCGATAACGTTCCTTCTTCCTCTATCAAATTCACCAAAGCCCACCCTTTGGGTTTTCACTCCGAGAATACTCGGGGGTCTTTAGTGGTGGTGTCATCCCCGTTGCGATCGTGAGTTCGCGGTTGTTTGTGCTGCTGCAGTCGACGCTTCCGTCGGGCATTGGTAGATCACTTGGAGGGTTCCATTACGTTGGAGTTTCGAAGATTGAAGATTGTCTTCAACTAGTATGAAACTCTGTCCCTTTGTTAATTTGTTGTTCGTAGCATGCCAATAATTAGATTTGTTTGCATAACTGTTTGTGTTGAATGTATAATGTTGCATTTTGGTCACGGTGAGATCGGAGCGATCTGAACACGCTCATAGAACTCTACGATATGATATCATTAAAAAAAAAGCTTGAATCAAGGGTAGAAGGAGAAAAGCTTATTGCAACAACCTTGTTGAAGAACCCTTTCTTCAACCCGAATTTTCTCTAAAATTCTCTATAGATTGCATGCTCGATTTTAACTCCAATCTCTTCATTATATTGCAAATCAACATGCAAAGAGAAGAGTTGCATGAGTTGCAGCTCATGCTTGGAGAAGACAAGGCAAAGATAACGCCATTTGAGTGAGCTACTTGGTGATGGATAATGGAAAAACCTCTTTTTCCATTTTATGTGTTTTGTTTGTTTTATTTTTCCAATTTTATCTAAAAATCAAAATTTTATTTTATAAAATCTATTTTGATTTTAAAAAATGAAAAAATTAATTAAGTTCATAAATTAATTATTAAATAAAACTTAATTAATTTAATATCAAATATTAAATTAATTTTAACACATATCCATCTTTATATATTTACATCATATTTAAATATATAAATTCTCCTATCCCGTTTAAAACATATAATTATATCTCATATAATTACTAATTCCCTTAATTCTAATTTGAACGTTTCAAATTAACTTATCACGTTATTCTAGAGCTAGTCCGTTACAAGTTAGTAGGGGGACCTTGCGGACCTACAGATCATAGGCTCCAACGATCTGAGATTAATTAGCTAAACTCATTAGACCAAATTAATCTCCATTAGTTAACTAATTGGTCACTCCACTAAAGGCCATAGTTGCACTCCCCTCACTGTAGATATATTATGTCCACATGATTTAACCATAATCAGCAAGTCAACCCTTCACAAGTTGTTCGTAATAACGATTGGTTCAAATATCTGTTTTACCCTCGAGATTACGTCTTATTCCTCAAGTCCTTACTGATCCTCTAATGAACAACTAG
Source organism: Benincasa hispida (assembly GCF_027475165.1). Lineage (NCBI taxonomy): Eukaryota > Viridiplantae > Streptophyta > Magnoliopsida > Cucurbitales > Cucurbitaceae > Benincasa > Benincasa hispida. The sequence goes on from NC_143483.1 coordinate 9,971,634, forward strand.
TTTGTGATCCAATCACTAAACCAAACTTTCTCAGCCCAGTGAGAGTGTGGGGCCCCTTGTTCAAGACCTGGATTCAGTACTTGAGAGAACAACCTTTCTCCTATCCCTAAATCGGGTAGGCGTGAACTCCGTCTTGCACCCTATGTCCCCAACTATCTATCCGGTCTTACCCCTGAAATGGGAGTCTTATTGAGTCGGTGCTGTTGAGCCAACTCTCAACTATGCAAATCTATGAGCAATCCTGAATAAACAGGAGTTCATAGTTAGCTCAAGATTAAGATCGAGTTACTTAGGTCATCTAGGTGAAATAGTCAGTCTTAAATAGTAAACAATATTATAAAGTAAGGGTGACTTATTTCTTGGTCCTGATCTTATGCAAACTCATTGCATAGGACGCCTCTACTCCTCATGTCATAACATGTACGAATTAGGATCACATCGTATGTAGCACTTTACAACTCTTTGTAACAACTACAGAGTAGGCCACATGGTGTTACCAGAATAAGGTACCCAACCTCATTTACGTACCATAGATCATTTTGACTATTTACTCAAACTCGATCCACTCTTATGTTTTCACGTAAAGTTCAAGTACTCATACAATAGTCATGGGTCTTAGTTTATTGGATTTAGACTTTCATACAATTTATGAGATCAATAACAAGTATATTGATAATAGAAAATATTTATTATTTTACAAACTGCGAGTTTTTAGGACATAAAACCCAACAATACTCCCACTTGGACTAAAACTTTAGTGGATCAATATATACAAATATATACAATGTTGAGTTTACATGGAGAGAATAAAATGTATAAATACAATAAACTAGGGCATTATAATACCCATAAATTATCCCACTTGCCCTAGTGATGCAAAACTCGTAGACCTAGTCCTACTAGGTGACCCTCGAACACTTTAGCTGAGAGGGCCTTCGTAAATGGATCAGCTATGTTTCTTTTGCTGATTCGCTTACAGCACATACTCAGCTTCCATTGTGGAGTCTGCAATACAACTCTGCTTGATGCTTCTCTACACCACTGCTCCTTCGTTAAGAGTAAATACTGACCCCGAAGTTGATTTCCTCGAATCAATATCGGTCTGAAAGTCAGAATCAGTGTATCCAGTAAGGATCAGATCCTTAGAACCATACATGAGCATCTAATCTCTCGTTCTCCGCAGATACTTGAGAATGTTATTAACAGTAGTCCAATGGTCATGACCAGGATTGGATTGAAATCTGCTGACAATTCCTACGGCATAGCATATATCGAGATGAGTACACAAGATTGCATACATCAAACTCCCAATTGTAGATGCATATGGAATTCGATTCATCTCCTCAACCTCATGAGGTGTCTTAAGACTCTGTTCCTTAGACAAATGAATTCCATGCTTGAAAGGTAAAGATCTTTTCTTGGAATTTTGCATTTTATACCTAGACAACATCTTGTCTATATAAGATGCTTGAGATAATGCCAATGTTATGTTCTTGCGATGCCAAACTATTTGGATTCCAAGAACATACTGTGCTTCTCCTAAATCTTTCATTTGGAATTGTGAAGCCAGCCATCTCTTAATGTCAGCTAGATATTCTACCTCATTCCCAGTGAGCAGAATATCATCAACCTACAACACCAGAAAAGCGATAGTTTTGTTGACGATCTTCCTATATACACAGGGTTCGTCAACATTTTGTTCAAAGCCATAAGATTTGATCGCAATGTCAAAACTCATATTCCAGGATCTAGAAGGTTGTTTTAATCCAAAAATGGATCGATTAAGCTTGCAAACTTTTTGCTCTTGACCCTGCTGTATAAACCCTTCTGGTTGAGACATATAGATACTCTCTTCAAGATAGCCATTCAGAAAAGCTGTCTTGACATCCATTTTCCATATTTCATAATCATAAAATGTGGCTACAGACAAGAGTATTCTAATAGACTTTATCATGGCAACTAGAGAGAAGGTTTCTTCAAAATCTAACCCCTCTCTTTGGGTAAACCCTTTTGCCACAAGTCTAGCTTTGTATGTTTGTACCTTACCAGCTTGGTCTCGCTTTCTCTTGTAGATCCACTTGCAACCGATGGGTTTTACCCCTTCTGGTTGATCTACAAGATCCCAGACTAAATTGAAATACATATATTCCATTTCATGGTCCATGGCTTTAATCCATTGGTCTTTGTCGTTGTCCACATCGTTCATTACTTGATTAAAAGACAATAGATCCTTTAAATCATCATCTGGTATGATGACTTGAGTTTCAGTTAAACCCATGTACCGATCAGGCTGTTGCACAACCCTCCCACTACGACGAGGGAATCTCAACTCTTGAGAAGGATGTGAAGTATCATTTTCATGAACAACTCTTGCTGAGAGGGCCTGCTCTATCAACAACTCTTGCTGAAGGACCTGCTCGATCAACAACTCTTGTTGATACATTTTTCGTTTCTTTGAACATTTCTTCTATTACTAGCTTATTTCGAGGTTGATGGTTCTTTATATAATCTTCCTCCAGGAAAGTTGGATTTGTCGATACAAACACTTTATCTTCTTGAGGATCATAAAAGAGACCACCTTTAGTTTCTTTTGGGTAGCCTATAAATAGGCATACTTTTTAACGGTGTTCCATCTTTTTAGGATTTTGCACCAACACATGTGCTGGATAACCCCAAATTATGAAGTGATATAAATTTCCTTTACGTCCTCTCCAGAGCTTGTAAGGTGCTTCAGAAACACTTTTCGATGGAACCATGTTCAAAATATACACTGCAGTCCTAACTGCGTGTCCCCAAAAATAATTTGGTAAATGAGCGTAACTCTTCATGGAACAAACCATGTCCAACAAGGTTATGTTTCTCCTCTCTGCCACACCGTTCTACTAAGGTGTGCTAAGGGTTGTGAGTTGAGATTGAATTCCATGTTCTATCAAATAGTTCTAGAATTATATGTCCATATACTCACCACCTCGATCCAATCGAAGTGTTTTAATCTTTTTACCTAGTTGGTTTTCAACCTCAGCCTTATACTCTTTGAACTTTTCAAAAGTTTCAAACTTTTGGTGCATTAGGTAAACATGCCCATACCTGGAATAATCATCTATAAAACTGATAAAATATCCATACCCTCCTTTTGCTCTAATATCTAGAGGCCCCCAAAGGTCTGAATTAATTAGCTCTAGGAGTTCTTTGGCTCTAAGACCTTTTCAGAAAAAAGATCTTTTTGTCATTTTACCCTCAAGACAAGACTCACATGGTGGTAATGAATTGTCTTCCAAATTGTTTAAAAGACCGTTCTTAACCAATCTCTCAATCCTGTTGAGATTTATGTGACCCAGTCTCAAGTGCCAAAGATAGGAATTTGGAGAAATCTTCCTTTTCTTATGAGTCCCAACAATTTTAAACATCTCTATGTTCAACACAGCTTTGACCTCAGTTGGTTTTAACATGTACAAGTTATTTTCTAATTTTGTAGAGCAAATCTGTTTATTTCCCATATTGATGAACACTTCACCATTTTTGAAATAAACTTTATAATTTTGTTCTAGAAAACATGAGACATATATTAGATTCCTTTTCATAGAAGAAATATAATATACATTTTTTAAATAAATGTATTTATCTCCTATAAATAACTTCATATCTCCCACTGCTTTGGCTGAAACAATCTCCTCAGTCCCTACATTAAAGATTGTTTCACCTTCTGTCAACTATCTCCAGGAACTTGTTTCCTATGAGATAGTACATACATGATTAGCGGTACCTGAATCAATTATCCAGATTTGATCATTTTCCACTATACATGCTTCGATAACAAGTAAATCATATTTATCTTGTTGTTTGAATTCCACATTCTCATCTACATAATTCATAATTTTAGATGAGTTGGGAGATAAAGGACAATCCTCTATTAAAACTCTATTGGTATAATCAAACGCTAGTAAATTGTTTGTCTATTTGATTTTACTGTTATGTACATCAGAAGTAAGTATACTAGAATTCGACATGCTAATAAAATTCAAACAAATTCTAATTTGCAAATTGTAACTAAATCCAAAATCAAGTTTTAGCAAAAAGTAATAATGTACCCATAACCATTATTTATTTGCAACGATATTTTAGTGAGTCAAAATATGTGCTACCGAGGGGCAGTCATATAACCCTTCGCTAAAACAAACAATTTTGACTAAACATTATCCCCAGAATAACTCTTATTTCTATTGTCTCTGGAATAACTCTTACTCCTATAGTCGTTTAGTTATCGTTTTTGGTCAAGATCTTTACTAACAATTTAGTAATTCCTGTAACTGTGACCCGCCATTTTTAGATCCTATAGAACTATATGAACTTGCCTCCAAAATAGAAGACAACATCCAAGACGAAACTGTAAGATCCTATTCATTTTACTGAATCTTGTGTTATTTCGAATCCTATGTTACAACTCTCCAAGGGAATAGCTGTCGCTAAACGACTAGCAAAGGGCCGCCTAAAGCAAACCAGCAGGCGCAACATAGGACTCTCACGTTCATACTAATGGAGGAGACCGTAGGATATATTGACACATATCCTTCACCCACTTACTATGAACTACTTCCTTCGTTTACCTTGATATTGACTCATACAAAAACACTTTCCGAATGGAGGCCACTTCTAGGGTGACACTAAGCGTCATATGAATATCACGGTGTAAACTATGTGGAGACGTGGCAGTTGAAATCTATATATCGAATAATAGATTTCTGTTTGAACAACTTCCCCTTATTCACTGAAATCTAGATTTAAGCTAAAAAAAATACTTTCTGAATGGAGGTCACTTCCAGGGTGACATGAAGTACCGTTTAAATCTGGATTGTGAACTCTTAGAGACATGAGAGCTAAAAATAATGTATCGTATATGTTATTAATCTCCCACTGAAGTTTTCTAATAACTTTATCATATAGAAGTTATTAAACTGCCACTGAAGTGTTCTATTGGGTATATTTATACTTAGGTTCTTTTTGGCTAATAAAACAACCCTAAGTCTATGTGATTTATCTAAGTATAACTCTTATAATTGGATTTTAACCTACGATGTCTAGGTGATAAACCATTTTATTACCTCATATCATTCACTTATGCTCATAAAACCCGTTACCAACGCTCAATTATTCGGCCATAATCCCCAGGCAGGAGGTGTTCTGTAACCCGTCAACTTAAGAACCCCCAGCCTTAGATAGGATTATATACCGGTTGAGCTTGTAACCTAGGTTTTATAAGTTTTAACAATTAAAACAGGTGGTCAACCTACATGAGCATGCAATTGTTGTTTATGGATTTTAAATGTCTAACCCAATTTTATAACAACTTATAAAACTTTAGACATGCTATTCATCCATAACATACATGAGGCATTCAACATTTAATATAACATTTATATTAAATATAAGAAACCCTAACATGTATACTATATATTATAACAATTATAACATACTTTTAATGCATGTAACATGTTTCCTATGGTGGGATTTTAAATCTAAATGGCATACTATATGCACATACAATATTTATTTAATTATAATATACATCAAATGCATAAATAATTAAACACGGACTGATATGGTTTTTAGTTTTGGCAAAAACAAGCAAACAAAACTTAATTATTACAAAACAGCTTCTGAACCACTCCCGGACTGCTCGAACCACTCCAAAACGAACTCAAGTAGCTTGAATCGGACCCGAACCATTTGAACTGGACCAACCAAGAACCATTTGAAGCTGAACCGGACTCGACCATAAGAGAATCGGTCGAACCGGCTGAACTTGCATATGTTCAACATCTCGTTAAGTCTCATCGTTTAGTAATGACGACCATCGTCTTGCATTTTGCCTGATTATTTAGTAAATGCTTGATCGTTTAGCAAAGCTACACGATCGTGTAGTATTTTCCTTCTATCACATAGTGTCATCGTCTAGTGCCGAAGGAAGCTACACAATTGCTTAGTGTCTCACACTATCGTGCAGGTCCATCATTTAAGACAGACAATTTACTACACGATCACTTAGCTCCATCATCTAATGCATGAAGCTGATTGTTTAGTGTGTGCAAAAGGCAAACGATCGTTTAATGCCATCGCATAGCATTCAACGCATCGCCCAACTGTCGCACAAAGGTATGCGATCGCGTAGTACTATCGCATAGCAACTCGACACATCGCCTAGCTGCCGCATAGAGGTAAATGATCACGTAGTGCTATCGCTTAGAAACTCAACGCATCGTTTAGCTCCCGATCAAAGATAAACGATCGTAGTAAGCGATCGCTCAGGGCTATCTTATAGCTCTTCATCGCATTGTTTAGTTCTATCGTATAGAACCAAACGACTGCTTAACACCATCGTCTAGCGCTTCATGTCATCGTTTAGTATTCACTATAGCTAAATGATCACTTAACTCCATCGTATAGAACATCATCGCGCCATTCAACATTGTAGGTAAGCGATTTGTTTAGTTCCATCACCTAGAAACTTCAACGCATCGCTTAGCACTTCGTTTAAACGATCACTTAGCTCCGCATCTAAATGATCGCTCAGCGCTATCGTGTAGCACTTCATCACATCGCTTAGCGCGCATCATAGCTAAACGATCACATAGTACCATCGTATAGTAAATTCAACGTATCGTTTAGTTCCCACGCCAAAGCTAAACTATCGCTTAGTGCTATCATATAGTAAATTGAATGCATCATTTAGCTCCCGCAGGTACACGATCGTCTAACGTTCAACATCACAATGACTAGCGCCCATTGCTATACGATCGTCTAGCTTTTCTTCACATCGTCTAATGCATGAAGCTAAACGATCATTTAGTTACTGAAGCTCAGCGATGATAAGAACAGAGACTGATTTTCAAGAATGTAACTTGACCTCTTCGCTTGTTTCTTCGATTTACAGCTTAATTTCAACTCTAATGACTCCAAATAAATTACAGACTATTGGGAGCACATTAAAGCTCATCAAGCAAGAGCCAATTACAAATTTAAATCAGAAATTAAAGAGAATTAAATAATCAAAACTCAGAAAATCATATTAGTACACCAGTTTCATATTTCTCATATAAAACACCCACCAAACCAAAATTAAACCGAATTGATTGCTTATTTGATGCTCTGATACCAATTGTAGGATTGTATCAACAGCAGCAGAAGCACAAGGATCATCTAAGCACTCAAATTCACTAATTTTGGTATAATATAAAGCATGCTTTTGCAGAAAAAAGTGAGTTTCAAGACATACCTCTTGTAGAACTTCTTCAAAACTCCTTCACCAGCTCCAATCTTCTCCAAATCATGTTGTAGACCACCTCAAGATCTTTCCACTATTCTCTTGGTGCTCTAGGTTGAGTTGTGGGACTCAATACAAGCTTGAATCAAGGGTAGAAAGAGAAAAGCTCACTATAACAACCTTGTTGAAGAACCCTTTCTTCAACCCGAATTTTCTCTAAAATTTTCTATAAGATCTCATGCCTGATTTTTAACTCCAATCTCTTCATTATATTGCAGATCAACATGCAAAGAGAAGATTTGAATGAGTCGCAGCTCATACTTGGAGAAGACAAGGCAAAGATAATGCCATTTGAGTGAGCTATTTGGTGATGGATAATGGAAAAACCTCTTTTTCCATTTTATGTGTTTTGTTTGTTTTATTTTTCCAATTTTATCTAAAAATCAAAATTTTATTTTATAAAATCTATTTTGATTTTAAAAAATGAAAAAAATAATTAATTTCATAAATTAATTATTAAAGAAAACTTAATTAATTTAATATCAAATATTAAATTAATTTTAACACATATCAATCTTTATATATTTAAATCATATTTAAATATATAAATTCTCCTATTTCATTTAATTCTAAAATTAAATATATAATTATATCTCATATAATTACTAATTCTCTTAATTCTAATTTGAACGTTTCAAATTAACTTATCACAGTATTCTTGAGCTAGTCCGTTACGAGCTAGTAAGGGGACCTCGTGGACCTATAGATCATGGACTCCAACGATCCGAGATTAATTGGCTAAACTCATTAGACCAAATTAATCTCCATTCGTTAACTAATTGGTCACTCCACTAAAGCCCATAGTTGCACTCCTCACTGTAGATATATTATGTCCACATGATTCAACCATAATCAACAAGTCAACCCTTCACAGGTTATTCGTAATAACGACTGGGTCAAATATCTGTTTTATCCCCAAGATTACGTCTTATTCCTCAAGTCCTTACTGATCCTCTAATGAACAACTGGTTTGTGATCCAATCACTAAACCAAACTCTCTCAACCCAGTGAGAGGGTGGGCCCCTTGTTCAAGACCTGGATTCAGTATTTGAGAGAACAAACTTTCTCCTATCCCTAAATCGGGAAGGCGTGAACTCCATCTTGCACCCTATGTCCCCAGCTATCTATCCGGTCTTACCCTTGAAATGGGAGTCTTATTGAACTGGCGCTGTTGAGCCAACCCTCAACTATGCAAATCTAAAGACAATCCCGAATAAACAGGAGTTCATAGTTAGCTCAAGATTAAGATCGAGTTACCTAGGTCATCTAGGTGAAATAATTAGTCTTAAAAAGTAAACAACATTATAAAGTAATAATGACTTATTTCTTGGTCCGATCTTATGCAAACTCATTGCATAGGACGGCCCCACTCCTCATGTCATAACATGTACGAATTAGGATCACATCGTATGTAGCAATTCACAACTATTTGTAACAACTATAGAGTAGGCCGCATCCAATGGTGTTACCAGAATAAGGTACCCAACCTCATTTATGTACAATAGATCATTTTAACTATTTACTCAAACTCGATCCACTCTTATGCCTCCACATAAAGTTCAAGTACTCATACAATAGTCATGGGTCTTAGTTTATTGGATTTAGACTTTCATACAATTTATGAGATCAATAACATGTATATTGATAATAGAAAATGTTTATTATTTTACAAATTGCGAGTTTTTAGGACATAAAACCCAAAAATCCCTTCAGAGGAACTCGGGCCAGAAATAAATTCACCACCATTGGAATCAATAGATGGGGAAGAAGTTATAGCCTGATCACTTATGCTAGGAGTAAAAGCAACCGAAGAAGACCCTATAAGACTATGCTCGGCATGGATTACAAAATCTCCCATGTTAAAAAGAATGTCAGTAACATTTGGGATAACATTAGAAACCTTCTCAGCAGTAGTCGAAGAGTTCAAAGGAGTAGAACAAAAAATAACATTATCAGTATTAGGAGCAACAACATTAACATTATCAGGAGCAACATCAGTATTAGGATCAACAATAGGGTTAGTCGCATTAGGAGCAACAACAGAATGAACAACAGAGGTGGCAACATCAAAATATTCAGAAGACACATTAGCAGCCTTAGACCCAATAGTACATGAAATAGGAATATCAGATTCAACATCAGAAGAGTGAGGGATAGAGGGGACCATTGCACCCTCTACAGTAGCAGATGTACTCAACAGATTCTTGCCAACAATATATCTCAAGGGAGGCTTAGTCACATCTTCATCAACATTCTTCATAGTAGAGCCATCCCACAGAACCATAGTAAGAGGACAGATAACAAGGGGCTCCGACTGACTAGAATCACCAACATGCAAGAAGGGTTATGTTAGGTTTTATGGCCTAAAACTCATAGATAGTAAGTGTTATCAATTGATTGTCATCAATAAAGAGTTATCGATGTTAATTCAATAAATGTTATTGATCGTGTTGTATTCTATTTTATCTTAATAAACCTAAATCTGATAAACTAACTGCTGGGATTAGTGTCCTAATTCTCCCGGAGTCTCTTTGTTCAATGAATAAAATAAGTGTTATTTAATTCTGGCATTTACTCATATCCAATAAACAAAGCTCCTTGGTTATCTTATGTGAACTTAAGCATGTATATATGATATACAAGTGGATCATGTGATAACCTAAATAGGTCTATAGTATAAGGATTAAGGTGGGATACCTGATCCTAGTGACACTATGGATATAACCCGCTTTCTAGACGTTTGTAAGTGTTGTAAACTACTACAGACGGTAGATCTTGACCATTCATGTGGAGACGTGGAGTAACGGTGTCCTATATAGAGAGTTTGTATAAGACCTGGACCACGAGATGACTAAACCCTGTATATAACGCCATTGATACTAGAGACTTACATCTCATCTAAACAACCATAGTTGACACGACCTCAATCTTGAGTGTTTTGGGAACTCCTACCTTTAAGGGCGGTCCTTTGATTAGTATGGGTGAGAGTGGCCAGATTTCCAACTCAACATGCCTACCTTTTTGGAGACTTGTCTGATCTGGGATCTGGGAACTCGATCCACAACATAGAATTCACTTCTTTCCCGAAGAAGGGATAAGTAGAGGGATTGCTCCCTTAAGGGCTGATTTTGGGGCTTGAACATATTGACCACAACTTTTCTTTGGAAGAGAAGACCCAGTCATAGTAGGACTATGACTTATGTTCATTAGAGGGATCAGTAGTACTTAAGGAGACAAATGTAACTACAGAGGCATAACGGTTATTGGCCCAGCTGTACTTACGAGTGATCTGTGAAGGGTTGTCGCACTGTTAATTGGTTAAGATGAACACATAATATATCTATGGTAAGGAGAGTTCAGCTGTCGGTCTTTAGTGGAGTGGCTGGTAGTTAACGGATGGTGGATCCCATGACTAAAGAGTTTAGTCAGTTATTCACGTACCATTGGAGCTTCGAGCTACAGGTCCAGAGATCCCCTTGGTAGCTCAATGGATTCAGTTGAGGATCAGTTCTTGGTGTTGATTTGAAATGTTCAAATTGACAATAGGTATTTTGATTATATGATGTATGAGATACATCTAGTGGAGGATTGATGTAAATGAGATTTACATTAAGTACCATGGAATAGAAAAAGAACTATGGTTTATATGTTTCATGAGATGAAATATTAAAACTATAGGTTATAACATAGTATGATAAGTTGGTTATCATTTATGTTTATAATAATATTAATTATTGGATAATTAATTCTTTTTCTTTTAAATAACCAAAGTAGTGGGTGGTTATTGAATCATGGTAACCGTGAGTTTAAAAGGAAAATGGTTTTCCTATTTTAAAAAATGATTTACAAAACGATTGAAAAGGTTTTTGAGTTTGCTCTCCGCACAAAAGAAACTCACGAAGTCGTCAAGTAAATTAGGATTTACTAAATGACGGCTGGGCAAGCTAAATGATTGTGCAGTATTTACTAAACGATCGCATAGTTTTGCTAGACGATCGCTGGCCCAAGGTAAACGATCGTGTAGAGTCTGTAGGCGACAGATCAAGCTAAATGATGAGCTAAACGATCGTATTAGCTTTTTCTAGGCGATCGCTTAGCTTTATCTAAACGATTGGGCATCGACCTATATGATAGGTCTTCGCCATCTCCCACTTGCCAAGTCGTGTACGCGATCGATGTTTCCTCCTTCGTTTGCCTCATACCAAGTCCGAACAGAGCCCACCCTCTGGATTCTCACATCGAAAATACCAAGATCACCTTGTTGGTGGTGTCAGACTCAACTCGACACCGTTGAAGTTTTCTAGAGGTCATTCATGGTGCTGTGGAAGCCGTTTGCTGTTGCAGTGGAGATCGTGACTGAGGAGATCATTGAGGACGAGCGCGAAGAGTTTATGCTGTGTTGCAGTCATGAAGATCGAGCATTCGAGGTTGCTGATTGTTCGAGCGGTCGTGTAACGGAGCATGGAGATACATCCTCATATGTGCGTAGAGTTTGATCTCTGTTTATTTGAGTTTATTCATGCTGTAATTTCTCTGTATGAATTGTATAACCGTTTGTTTTGAAGTTGGCTGTAAATATATGTTCATTCATGATTATAATTTGGAATAGTCTTTTTCCGCTGCTCATGGAAATCCCGCTTTTGATCGCTGATATTCCAAATTATAGATTTGAATTAAATGGATTTTTTAGTCGCGGTGGATTTCTGCATTTTTGGTTAATCGTTTTCTGCATTTGTGGATGAATTTAATGAACATTTCGGGTTTAAATTGCCTTTTTGGTTAAAGCTTTCAGTATTACAAAGTGTTAATTGTAAGGGCCCCTGTGTTTTTGGGCAAAATTAACATCGCAATCGAGTTTTTAATTCAAAAAGTTCGAGTTCGTCGAGTCGTTCGTGATGAAGCTTCGACGCATGGCGATGTAGTTCTCAATGAAGAAGAAGACCAAGCGTTGGTTGGATCATGTAGCCTCAGGTAAACGATCGTTGGGTTTTAACTAAGTGATCGTTTAGATATTTTTTTCTAGACGATCGTGTAGTATTTTCTAATCAATCATTTAGCTAATGCTAAGCGATGGGGTAAATCGTTTACCATATCGTGTAGGCGCTGGAGGTAGACGATCGTAGTGGGAGCATGCGATGCTTTGTTTAGTAGAAGGCATACACTAGACGATCGTGTAATTAGCAAGCTTCATCGCTTTGTTACTTATGCAATCGCGCGTATGTGATAGGAGGCTCTAGCTAAGCGATTGCTTAGGCGATGGTGCTTCGCAGCATCGTAGTCGCTTAGGCAATCGCGGAAGGCGGGCATTTTGCGGATCGCGCTAAGAGATCTTGTACTTCAGGCTTCATCGCTTAGTAAAGGTACACGATCGTGTAGTAATAACTAAACGATTGTTTGGATTTTTCTAGACGATCGTATAGTAAATGCTAAATGATCATTTAACTCTGGGAGCGCTGGTAAGCGATAGAGCAAAGAGTTTGTTTTATCGTATAGACGATCGTGGGGTGCTTAATACACGATGGTTGGAGAAGCGATGCTTTGCCGAGCGGTTCAAGACCCAGTTCGCCTGTTTGAACCGGAGACTCCTTGTCTTTGTAATAGTTAGCTTTTCTTTTGTGTTTTTTAAGACAATTTTACCCGGTTCATCAACTTTTATTGCTTATACATGTGATGTATGGTGCTTATATGTCAAAGTGTTTGTCATATAGTTAAAAACCCACCTTAGGTTGTGCAATTATTCATGCATCATGTATTATAAATGTTATAATCGAGCATGCAGAAATTACTTGAAAGCATGTGCATGCATCATGAAATATAAGAGTTATATTTTGCATGCAGTGAGCATTATCATACATCATCCTTTTATTATAATTGTTATAGTCTAAGAGTGAATGGAAGCATATCTTGTTTGTTTCATTTCCGTTTTGTATAAGTGTTATATAAAAGAAGTAGAAATGAATGGACAATGCATTGAGCATGACACTTAGGCTGTTTATAATCGTTATGAATGCCTTGCTTGTGTTAGCTTAGCATTGTGGTTGTTTCCGTTTATAAGTGTTATAAATGAAATTAGACCTAAAATCAATAATTCAGAGTTGCATGCGAACTTAGGGTGTACTCAAGTTTTTTTTTAAAAAGGGTTTTAAATTTGGATTGAGATAGACCTAAGTTCAAGTGGTTCTAAAGAGTTTAGTAACCTAGATTAATCTTTTAAATTCGGTTTAATAAGATTAAATTGGTTGGAATAAAAGATTAAATTTATTGTAAACCTATCTATAAGGGACCTTTTGTCTAAGGTGGGTTTTGGCTAGGCTGGGGTTCTTAAGTTGACGAAATGTAACACCCCTACCTGGGAACCTACCTGGAAAGGTGAATTAGATATATTTTCAACAAGCATGCGACGTTTTGGTCAAAGACTCCGTTAAAGAGTTTAATGGATGATGATAAAAAATTGTTTCACTATCCAAGGTAAAAGTTACTCTTGGGAAAACCTAAAAGTCACTTAGTTAAAATCCTTAGCCGTGTTTTTTCTAAGTAAGCTAAACCTTAGGTTATAAAATACTCAGAGGGAGGAAGAGGTATATCAGATATGTCTATGATTCCACTCACGTTTCTCCCTGTATGTTCACACTACGAGATTCATGCTTGGCCTCGAGATGCTCAGGATGCATCCCCCTTCGGATGATGTTTGCATGAGTCAATATCAAGGTGGATGGAGAGATTATTTATAGTAAATGGGTGAAGGGTGTGTGTCAACACGTCCTATGGTCTCTGTCATTGGTTCACACCATGAGATCATTCTGTACGCCCTCGTGTCACCTTCGGAGCATCCCCCTTCGGATGGGTTTTGTGCAGTTGGTCAATATCAAGGTGAACTCCAGAAATGGATAGGGTCGCTTTAGGTTTTGCATCAATCGGATTTTTTCCCTTTGGATTGGCTTTTTGGGACAGACCTCTAAGGCTTAAAATGGCGGGTCATACTTACAGGAGATTTTTAAGTAAGTTAATGATCTCTTGGCCAAATCAATGATGGCTTATCGTTATAGGAGCAAGAGTTGTTCTGGTATTAATGACTGGTTGAGAACTTCTCAATTTAGAAGAGGGATAACTAACCTCCCTTCGGCGGCTTTTTTCCTAAACCTTTGAAGTGTCATTGCGAAACTAGATGTCACACGGGGTTCATGTTAGTTTTGCTAAAACCTTATTGGATGTTGTTTTGTTTTACAACGGGTATTTTCTTAAAACCTAACGTAGGTTAATGTGTTTTTCTTTTCAGTAACTCGTTAGTATTTCCATTTAAAGCTTTTAAAAATGACCGATTACTTATAGTGGAAAGAATCATGTGAAACGAATTTTGTGGCAAACGACCTCCATCCCACTACCCTACAAAAGAGGAGACAAGACAGTAAATATGATTTATTCGTCTTGGAGACATGTCTGGTAGAGAATGATGATTGTGCCTGGTTCTTTGATTTAGGTGCTACCAATCATGTCAGTTCCTCTTACCGAGGATTTAGTTCCTGGCAAACGTTGCCACAGGGAGAGATGACTCTTTGAGTCGGTACTGGTGAGGTTGTTTCAGCTGTTGCTGTAGGCAGGCTGAAGTTATTTGTTGACAAGAAATGTTATCTGTTACTGGATAATGTTTTTGTAGTTTCTCATATTAAGAGGAACTTAATCTCGGTTTCTTGTCTCATTGAACAAGACTATACCGTCTCCTTTTCTAAGAATAAAGTGTTTATTTTCAAAAATGGAATGGAGATTAGTTATGGTTAAATGGAAAATAACTTATATGTACTAAGGTCGTTAGTCATAAAAGCCTTGTTTGACACTGAAATGTTCAGTATGGCAACAACAACTAAAAGACCAAAGGTTTCTCCAAAGAAAAAGGGCCATCTTTGGCATCTAAGGTTAGGTCACATCAACCTCAATAGGATTAAGAAGTTGATGAAAAGTGGACTTCTAAAGAGTTTAGAAGAAAACTCCTTGCCGATATGTGAATCATGCCTCGAAGGCAAAATGACCAAACGACCTTTTATTGAAAAAGGTTACAAATCCAAGGAAGCCTTGGAGCTTGTATATTCAGACCTCTGTGGTCTAATGAATGTTAGAGCTCGAGGTTTGGGTATGTGGTCTAATGAATATTTCATCTCTTTCATAGATGATTATTCAAGGTTTGGGTATCTCTTCCTAATGCAACATAAGTCTGAAGCCCTTGACAAATTCAAGGAGTATAAGGCTGAAGTTGAAAACTTGTTAGGTAAGAAGATAAAAACACTACGATCTGATCGTGGTGGAGAGTATATGAACCTCCAATTCCAGAACTATATGATAGAACATGGGATTGCGTCCCAACTCTCGACCCTTGGTACACCTAAGCAGAATGGTGTATCAGAAAGGAGAAATAGGACCTTGTTGGACATAGTTCGGTCTATGATGAGTTATGCTCATCTTCCAGACTCGTTTTGGAGTTATGCAATGCAGACTGCATGTTATATCCTGAACAACATTCCCTCCAAAAGTGTTTTTGAAACACCTTTTGAGTTATGGAAAGGTCGTAAAGGTAGTTTACGCCACTTCAGAATTTGGGGCTGTCTGACACATGTGCTAGCGACTAACCTAAAGAAGTTGGAACCACGTTCGAAGGTTTGCCTCTTTGTGGGCTACCCTAAGGAAATGAGAGGAAGATACTTCTATGATCCGAGTGAGAAAAAAGTGTTTGTTTCCACTAATGCCATATTCTTGGAAGAAGACCATATTAAGGATTATAAGCCACGAACTAAGCTCGTTTTACGTGAGATCTCTAGTGAGACTGAGACTACTGAGGGTTCAACAAGAGTTGTTGAATAGGCCAACAGAACAACAAGAGTTGTTGAGGTCGGAACGTCTAGTCAACCAGCTCAAGAGTTAAGACTGCCTTGATGTAATGGGAAGGTTATGACCCCACTAGATCGCTACATGGGTTTGACTGAAGCCCAAAACGTCATTACGAATGATGGGGTCGAGGATCCGTTGTCTTTTAAGAAAGCAATGGAGGATGTTGACAAAGATGAATGGGTTAAAGCCATGAACCAGGAAATGGAGTCAATGTACTTCAATAACGTCTGGGAGCTTGTTGATCCACCTGATGGGGTAAGACCTATTGGGTGTAAGTGGATCTTTAAGCGAAAGAGAGGTGTAGGTTAAAAGGTGCAAACCTTTAAGGCTAGACTCGTGGCAAAGGGTTGGGAGTTGACTATGAGGAAACTTTCTCACCTGTTGTCATGCGGAAGTCTATCTGGATTCTCCTGTCCATAGCCACATTTTATGATTATGAAATATGGAAAATGGACGTCAAGACTGCCTTTCTTAATGGTAACCTTGAGAAGACTATCTATATGACTCAACCAAAGGGGTTCATCGTTCCACATCAAGAGCAAAGAGTTTGTAAGCTTAATAGGTCCATTTATGGGCTGAAACAAGCATCTAGATCTTGGAAGATCAGATTTGACACTGCTGTCAATTCATTTGGCTTTGACCAGAATGTTGATGAGCCTTGTGCTTACAAGAAGATCATCAACAGCTCAGTAGCTTTCCTGGTACTGTATGTGGATGATATCCTACTTGTTGGGAATGATGTAGGGTATCTGATTAACATTAAGAGTTGGCTAGCTGCCTAGTTCCAAATAAAAGATTTGGGTGAGGCACAATATGTTCTCGGGATCCAGATTATTCGGGATCGCAAGAATAAACGGTTAACTCTGTCTCAAGCATTGTACATTGATCAAATGTTGATCAGGTACAGGATGCAGGATTCCAAGAGGGTTTTGTTACCCTTCAGGCATGGAATCGTTTTGTCTAAGGATCAACGTCCTAAGACACCTCAAGAGGTTGAGGAGATGAGATGGTTTCCCTATGCTTCTACTGTAGGAAGCTTGATGTATACAATGTTGTGTACTAGACTCGACATTTGCTATGTAATAGGGATTGTGAGTCGGTATCAGTCCAATTCAGGATTTGATTACTGGACAACGGTCAAGATGATCCTCAAATATCTTCGGAGAACGAGGGACTACATGCTTGTCTATGGAGATAAAGATCTGATCCTTATGGAATACAACGTTCCTGATCCCTTTACAAAGGCCCTCACAGCTAAAGTGTTTGAGGGTCACCTGGAAAGTCTGGGTCTGTGGGACATGCGGCATCTTGTCTAGAGCAAGTGGGAGATGATACTAAGGTATGCCTTAGTTTATTGTATATTGAACATTTTTATTGTATTGTACATTAGTCTCCCAAGTCATTAGGACACGTGGGAGATTGTTGAGATTAGTGTCCTAATTCTCCCGGAGTCTCATTGTTTTGTAAAGATACACATTGTTCAATGAATGAAATAAGTGTTATTTAATTCTGCATTTACTCATATCCAATAAACAAAGGTCCTTGGTTATCTTATGTGAACTTAAGTATGTATATGTGATATACAAGTGGATCATGCCTTAAGTGATAACCTATATAGGTCTATAGTATAAGGATTAAGGTGGGATACCTGATCCTGGTGACACTACGGATATGACCCGCTTTGTAGAGGTTTGCAAGTGTTGTAAACTACTACAGATGATAGATCCTGACCATGTGGAGACGTGGAGGGGGGGTGTCCTATACAAAGAGTTTTTAAAGACCTGAACCACGAGATGACTAGATTCTGTATATAACGCCGTTGATACTAGAGACTTACATCTCACCTAAACGACCATAGGTGACACAACCTAAATCCTGAGTGGTTTGGGAACTCTTGCCTTTGAGGGCGGTCCTTTGATTAGTATGGATGAGAGTGGCTAGATTGCCAACTCAACATGCCTACCTTTTTGGAGACTTGTCTGATCTGGGAGCTGAGAACTCAATCCATAACATGGAATTCACTTCTTTCTCGAAGCAGGGATAAGTAGAGAGATTGCTCCCTTAAGGGCTGATTCTGTGGCTTGAACATAGTGGCCACAACTTCTCTTTGGAAGAGAAGATTCAGTCATTGTAGGACTATGACTTATGTTCATTAGAGGGATCAATGGTACTTAAGGAGACAGATGTAACTACAGGGGCATAACGGTTATTGGCCCAACTGTACTTACGAGCGATCTATGAAAGGTTGTCGCACTGCTGATTGGTTAAGATGGACACATAATATATCTGTGGTCAGGAGAGTTCAATTGTCGGTCTTTAGTGGAGTGCCTGGCAGTTAATGGATGGTGAATCCCGTGACTAAAGAGTTTAGTCAGTTATTCACGTACCGTTGGAGCTTCGAGCTACAGGTCCATGAGGTTCTCTTGGTAGCTCAATAGATTCAGTTGAGGATTAGTTCTTGGTGTTGATTTGAAATGTTCAAATTGAAAATAGGTATTTTGATTATATATGATATAATCGGTATGATGTATGAGATACATCTAGTAGAGGATTGATGTAAATGAGATTTACATTAAGTACCATGGAATAGAAAAAGAACTATGGTTTATATGTTTCATGAGATGAAATATTAAAACTATAGGTTATAACATAGTATGATAAGTTGGTTATCATTTATGTTTATAATAATATTAATTATTGGGTAATTAATTCTTTTTCTTTTAAATAACCAAAGTAGTGGGTGGTTATTGAATCATGGTAACCGTGAGTTTAAAAGAAAAATGGTTTTCCTATTTTAAAAAGATGATTTACAAAACGATTGAAAAGGTTTTTGAGTTTTCTCTCCGTGCAAAAGAAACTCACGAAGTCGTCAAGTAAATTCAGATTTACTAAACGACGGCTGGGCGAGCTAAACGATTGTGCAGAGTAGAGCTAAATGATCGTGCAGTATTTACTAAACGATCGCATAGTTTTGCTAGACGATCACTGGCCCAAGGTAAACGATCGTGTAGAGTCTGTAGGTGACAGACCAAGCTAAACGATGTGCTAAACGATCGTATAGCTTTTTCTAGGTGATCGCTTAGCTTTATCTAAACGATTGGGCATTAACCTATACGATAGGTCTCCGCCATCTCCCACTTGCCAAGTCGTGTACGCGATCGGTGTTTCCTCCTTCGTCTGCCTCATACCAAGTCCGAACAGAGCCCACCCTCTGGATTCTCACACCGAGAATACCAAGATCGCCTTGTTAGTGGTGTCAGACTCAACTCGACACCGTCGAGGTTTTATAGAGGCCGTTCGTGGTGCTGTGGAGGCCATTCGCTGTTGCGGTGGAGATCGTGATCGAGGAGATCGTTGAGGACGAGCGCAAAGAGTTCGTACTGTGTTTCAGTCGTGTAGATCGAGCGTTCGAGGTTGCTGATTGTTCGAGCAGTCGCACAACGGAGCGTGGAGACGCATCCTCATATGTGCGTTGAGTTTGATCTCTGTTCATTTGAGTTTATTCATGTTATAATTTCTCTGTATGAATTGTATAACTGTTTGTTTTGAAGTCGACTGTAAATATATGTTCAATCATGAATGTAATTTGGAATAGTCTTGTTTCGCTGCTCATGGAAACCCCGCTTTCGATTTCCTTCACTAACACTGAAGGTTGCCTTATGAGACTTGAACTGTATGTGGAGACATATAGGGATCAATGTTCAAAAAATAGCCTAAAGTGTCTATAGTATAGGCATAAGGCTAGGTACCTTGTGCTGGTGACACTATGGATACGACCCACTTTAGTTGAATCAAGCTCGAACGCATACCTTGGGAGTATCAACAAGATAAGATGATGTGACATTGCCCATACCGTGACAAAGGCAGCAGTGAGACATAACACAATCATGAAAGCTGTCGGGGTTTAAACTCTATAAATAGCCCATTGGACCTTTATTTCAAAGCATCCGAACTTTTGCCTTAAGGCAGAGGTTTGCGATCACAGATGAGAGCATGAGCAAGATTTTCTGTGAGGATTCTTCATCTCCACAACCCAAACCGAGTGGCGACCGGAACTTTCACCGGAGATAGAGCTCGAAAGAGACATCTCCACCACTCATCCATGGCACCACTAGTAGCCTTGAGCAGAGTCTTTCATTTCTCCTCTAACCTCTGTATTGTATTAGATTTTAGCTTAAGATATTAAGACATTTTGTAATCAATGCATATCTTGATTTCTTCAACGCCATATTCTTCATCATCTTTATCTTTATCATTGTTTACCTTCATCATTTATTTATCAAAGGCGATCACATACTTAATCGTGTAGCCTAGAGATAGGACGCATGTAGTAACCTACCGAGAGGTGTGCGTTGTGTGAGTATAGTGAGTTAATCCTCTTTGCTTGGTGAAAGGCTGTAGCAACGCTTGTCTATGGGTTGTTGCAATGCATGTCTATAAGTTAATTAGCCACGTCGAACTACCTGAGAAGGTAAGAGATGGAATGCACTAAAGCAAAGTATGCATTGTCCCTAGAGATAGGCACAATCTTATGCTCGATGCAACCATGCACTATAGAGATATAGTCATGAGCCTGACCACCGAGAGGTGTGCGATGCATTAGTATGACGAGCTAGGATTACTCGAGCGATTTAAGATAATAAACATTACTATGCGTTAATAGTTGTTGTGTATCTACCAATTCTTATCGCAAGTCTCCTATTGCTCAATCTATTTAGTTAGGAGTAGGAGTAGTGTATAAATCCATTAAACTTCTTCTTTTTACTTTTATTCATCGCCTCAAACGCATTGCTTCACAAGCATTATAGAGTGACAAGTCCCTATGTTCGATCTCGGATTATCCGAGAAACTTGCGTTTTCATTATACTTGGTGAGAAGGCAAGAAACCTTGTGATAGGAATGCATGGTCATTGCATACTAGATTAATGCATTTTCATTCCAACGCATGACCTCCGACGCATGGGCATAAATGCATAGCTTAAGCATGTAACACACAATAATTGCGTTCACACATCAATTTCCTGTCCAACAAGTTTTTGGCGTCGTTGTCGGGGTCTTGGCAGTTAATGGTTTGTTAAGTTTTGTGTTTTTGTAGGCACCCTTTCAGTCTTAGGCGTATTGTAGCTTGTGCGACCAAGTTGCAAAAAATATTTGAGTAAAGAAGATGCGCCGAAAGTCAATATTGACCCCGAGATAGAAAGGCTATTTGTCGCATGAGCTGGAAGCAGTCTTAGGGGCATGCCAACCATCATGCATCCAACAATTGTTGGAAGCTCCAATGGTCAGAACAATGCATCTTGACCTAAGCAGTTGAGCGAAATCTCCTGCATGGAAGACTCCTTGTGGTGGCTTCACTCCAATTTCTCCAAGGACGTCTTCTAATCTATCTTTACCTAGCTTTCATAGTTTAGTTTATTTTTTTTTTTATTATTATTTTGGATATGCAGTTGCTTTCTTGGTTGTGGTGCGTTTACTCCTTGTAGGTGCAATAATAACTCTCCTCGGTGCGCAGCTACAACGGAAGAATCCTACCCATCCTTCAACGCATGGATTCGCTCGCATGAATTCCAATGCATTGTCGCATGCGTTATTCTACTTAAGGTTCTTTTCTTGTTATCTTTTATGCATTATCCTTTTGAAATTCTCCTTGTCCGATTGTGGTCCTTTGCAATGCAATAATGGTACAAATAATTCACCGCATCCGCTAACTAAGCATCGCAAGACTCTCCTTACTTTTAATAGCTTCTTCAAATTTCGAAAGTCTTAAGTTTTATTACGTGCAAAGCTTTGTTCAAACGTTTGTTACCACATTCATGTGAGTTTGCTTTTAGCTTACGGTGAGAACGCTGCCAATCTCTAAGTTTGAGGGTGGCAGCAGTCTCGGAGAATTGCGTTCATTACATTGTGATCATTTCTATCAAAAAAAAAAAAAGAGAGAATTTGAAAATAACAACTCCACTGTCAACGCAATGGGGAAACCCATGTTGATAAGAGTTAAGTTGTGAAAGGCACTTACTCGTAGTCAGATGTCTGCATGACGCCTGTGGGGGCAAGCCAAAACGAAGGTAAGTCGCCAGGTTCAACGCATAAGCACAACTTCTTTGTCCGGCGCAAGCCAAATTAAGCAAGACAAGAGTTGAGTTGAATATGGAACGCAACCGAAGTTAGATACTCGCATGACACACGTGGGGGTAAGCCAAAACGAAGAGCGTAACCAAGTTCAATACCGCATTCGAATAAGTAATTGTATAATCTTGAATTGTTTTGAATGAACACATTCTCAAGAGCTGAATGCAAAGTTGCGGAGAATGAATAAAAATCTTTTGAGCAAAGGCTTGCCGACTTTAAACTTAGAAAAGATCTCTTTAAAAAAGCAGCCAAAGTGGAGAGAGCATTGCGACCATGGTTAGAGGTACGAGTAAATTATATTCTGAGAGGCTGGTCATCACAAAGAAACGCCGGAAGGTGAGGAAGAATTCCTTGAGTATAATGCATGCTTGAGGACAAGCATGATTCTAAGTTTGGGGGTGTGATAATTGGCAGAAATGCCAGTTATTATAAGCCTTTTATTTAGAATTATGAGGGCTAACAAGCAGAAAATGCGATGATAATACTTAGAATTTGTGAAAATTTGAGTTTTGCGTCGATTAGCACCTAAATCCTCACTAACCCTAATATTATGCATTACTCCGTGCCAAAGTGTATTTTTTGTAGCTATCGCAGGAATCAAACGCATGTGCTGGAAATAAGCAATTGCAATCAAATGCATGCGCTGAAGCTAGACGACCACAAAGACAAACGCATGCGCTGAAAGCTGAGCTATCGCATAGATGAACGCATGCGGTGATCGCATGCATCCATCGCATGGAAGTTGTGGTGATCGAATGTGTCCATCGCATGGAAGTTGCGGTGATCAAGAGAATGCGATAATCACTTGGAGATTGCAGCCACGAAGTGATAACCATAATAGAAGAGCGATCGCAAGATGGGTAGAATGCGTTGATACTTCAGTTGAATCAAGCTCGAACGCATACCTTGGGAGTATCAATAAGATAAGATGATGTGACATTGCCCATACCGCGACAAAGGCAGCAGTGAGACATAACACAATCATGATAGCTGTCGGTGTTTAAACTCTATAAATAGCCCATTGGACCTTCATTTCAAAGCATCCGAACTTCTGCCTTAAGGCAGAGGTTTGCGATCACAGATGAGAGCATGAGCGAGATTTTCTATGAGGATTCTTCATCTCCACAACCCAGACCAAGTGACGACTGGAGAATTCTCTGGAGATAGAGCTCGAGAGAGACATCTCCACCACTCATCCATGGTACCACCAGCAGCCTTGACGCAGAGTCTTTGATTTCTCCTCTAACCTCTGTATTATATTACATTTTAGCTTAAGATATTAAGACATTTTGTAATCAATGCATATCTTGATTCATTCAATGCCATCTTCTTCATCATCTTTATCTTTATCATCGTTTACCTTCATCGTTTATTTATCAAAGGCAATCGCATACTTAATCGTGTAGCCTAGAGATAGGACGCATGTAGCAACCCACCAAGAGGTGTGCGTTGTGCGAGTATAGTGAGTTAATCCTCTTTGCTTGGTGAAAGGCTGTAGCAACGCTTGTCTATGGGTTGTTGCAATGCTTGTTTATAAGTTAATTAGTCGCGTTGAACTGCCTGAGAAGTAAGAGATGGAACACACTAAAGCAAAGTATGCATTGTCCCTAGAGATAGACACAATCTTATGCTCGACGCAACCATGCACTATAGAGATATAGTCATACGGTTGACCACCGAGAGGTGTGCGATAAGTTAGTGTGACGAGCTGGGATTACTCGAGCGATTTAAGATAATAAACATTACTATGCGTTAATAGTTGTTGTGTATCTACCAATTCTCATCGCAAGTCTCCTATTGCTCAATCTGTTTAGTTAGGAGTAGGAGTAGTGTGTAAATCCATTAAACTTCTTCTTTTTACTTTTATTCATTGTCTCAAACACATTGCTTCATAAGCATTATTGAGTGATAAGACCCTATGTTCGACCTCGGATTACCCGAGAAACTTGCGTTTTCGTTATACTTGGTGAGAAGGCAAGAAAACTTGTGATAGAAACGCATGGTCATTGCATACTAGATTAACGCATTTTCATTCCAACCATGACCTCCAACGCATGGGCATAAACACATAGCTTAAGCATGTAACACACAATAATTGTGTTCATCCATCAATTTCCCGTCCAACAATGCATGATTAAATTAGCATGCTCATGCATCATAATATAAGTGATATGTTATAAGGATGTATAATCACATTAAGTATGTTCATGCATCACACTATGTTATAATTGTTATAATGAATGGTGGAATGATGTATGTGAATGCTTGATTTTCATGTATGATTAATATAAGTGTTATATTTATCAAATGAAAATGGAATTTGCATTGAGCATGACATTACTTAGATAAATATAATCGTTATATTTAATCAATGTCATTAGATTCAAATGTATAGGTTTTAATAAAGCATTAAAATATAAGTGTTATGTTTTTAATGAGATAGATTAAAATCTATAATCAAGAGTTGCATGCAAACTAGGACCAAATTAATTTTAAATGGTTTAAAATTAATTCACCTAAGCTTATGTTGGAAGTTTTTCTAATGAGGTTAGAAACCTGTTAATCTTTTAATTTGTTTTAATAGGATTAAAATGAATTTCGTTAAAAGATTAAATTTATAAAATAATTTCCCATAAGAGACCTTTGTCTAAGGAACGTTCTGTCTAGGCGGGGGTATTTAAGGTGACGGAAATGAAACACCTCTACCTAAGAATCGATCTGGAAGGTGAATTAGGCAAATATTTTATAAGCATTCAATAAATGATTGATTTTATTAATGATTTTAATAAATAAAATCAAGTATTGTTAATTATTCAATATAAGCGTTATATTGAGCAAATTAAAAGGACTTAGATAAATTCATTAGTCGGTTTTTAACTAGTATAATAAAACCTTAAAAATATTAGAACACTTTAGTGGGAGAAAATTGGTATATGAGATATATCAAATTTTAGCTCTCACGTCCGTAAGAGTTCACACCATGAGATCCATGCTTGGCTTCGTGTCGCCCTGGGCACGAGCTCCCCTCGGAAAGTATTTGCATGGGTCAATAGCAAGATGAATGAGGAAAGTGTTCATAGTAAGTGGGAGAGGGACGCGTGTCAACGTATCCTACGATCTCCTCCATTAAGTTGCATTGTGAGATTCCTATGGTCCACCTGCGTGTCGTCCTGGAGCGACCATCCCTTCAGAGAGCCTAATCATAGGAGTTGAAACAGCGCAAACTCCAGCAATGAATAGGGTTTCTTAGGTTAATCTTCAACAGTTGTCTTTCCATTTGGTAGCTTGTTGAAGCGTACTTCTGGGATCCAAAAATGAGAGGGTCACACTTATATGATGAATTAAGCTAGTTAATGAATCATTAACTGAAACAATGGCAGTTAAAAACTATAGGAATAAGAGTTATTCTGGTATTAGTGATTGGCTGAGATTATCTCAATTCGAGGGAGGAGTAGCTGATCACCTTTCGGTGGCTGTTGCTCTAAACCTTTGAAGTATTGTTGCAAAAACTAAATCATTAGTTTAATTAGGGTTCTACGATTACATGTGTTTTTGCTAACTTGATTGGATAATTAAGCAATGAGTTGAGACAAATCTAACTAATACAGTCAATTGTTTGTTATTCGTTTCAACATATCTTCCACAATCTTTTCCTTGCTTAAAAACCAAAAATTAACCAGTGAAAACTATGCGACATGGAGATCTAAGATTCTGGTTATTGATGAATTGCGGTTCGCTATGACGGAGGAATGTCCTCCAGTCCCTGCTTGCAATGCATCTCAAATGTTGAATGATGCTTATGACCGTTGGACGAAGGCTAGTGACAAGGCCTGAGTCTACATCTTGGCAAGTCTATCTGATGATCTTACCAAGAAGCATGATGCCATGATGTCTACGGGTCAACTCATGGAGTCCCTCTGAGAGATGTTTGGACAACCGTTTATTCAGATCTGGCACGAGACCCTCAAGTACATTTACAATGTGTGCATGAAGGAAGGCCAATCAGTGAGAGAACTGTGCGGTCATCGATGAGCAGAGTCAGGTGTCCTTTATTTTGGAATCTTTTCCGAAGAGTTTCCTTTAATTTCACAACAATGTGATTATGAACAAAATATAGTACACCATAACTACCCTTCTTAATGAGTTACTGACTTATTAGTCCCTTATGAAAGGTAAGGGACCGGTAGAAGGAGAGGCAAATGTTGCCCATTCTAAGAAGTTCTACAAGGGTTCATCCTTGAGAACCAAGTTTGTTCCTTTATCCTCTAGTTCTAAGAAGATCCAGAAAAAAGGAAGGAGGGAAGGGGAAGGCTCCTATTGCTGGGAAAGGGAAGGGTAAGGCCAAGGTGGCTGACAAGAGCAAGTGCTTCCATTGCAATGTGGATGGTCACTGGAAATGCAATTACCCCAAGTACCTCACAGAGAAGATGAAAGAGAAGGAAGGTAAATATGATTTACTAGTTATGGAAACTTGTTTAGTGGAAAATGACCATAATGCCTGGATACTTGATTCGGGAGCCACTAATCACGTTTGTTCTTCTTTACAGGGAATTAGTTCCTTCTAGCAGCTCGAAGAGGTGAAATGATGCTCAAGGTTGGAACGGGAGATACCATTTCAGCTCGTGCAATGGGAGTTGCTAAGTTATTTTTTGGAAATAGATTTTTGTTTTTAGAAAACTTATACATTGTTCCTAAAATGAGGAGGAACCTTGTTTCTATTTCCTTTTTAATTGAATAATCGTACTTTGTTTCTTTTCATCTAGTGAAGCATTCATTATGAAAAAAATGGTGTGATTATCTATTCAACTAAATTAGAAGACAACTTATATGTGTGAAGACCAACTGAATTAAAAGCACTTTTAAATCATGAGATGTTTAAAACTGCGAATACTCAAACAAAAAGACGACGAATTTCTCCAAGTAACAATGATATATATCTTTGGCATTTGATATGAGGTCACACAAATCTCGATAAGATTGGGAGATTGGTAAAGAATGGACTTCTAAGCAAGTTGGAAGATGATTCATTACCTCTATGTGAATCCTGTCTTGAAGGAAGAATGACTAAAAGACCTTTTAGTGGAAAAGGTTATAGAGTCAAATAGCCTTTAAAGCTCATACATTCGGATCTTTGTGGTCCAATGAATATAAAAGCTAGAGGAGGGTACGAATACTTCATTTCTTTCATAGATGATTATTCAAGGTATGGTTACTTATACCTAATGGAACATAAGTCTAAAACCTTTGAAAAGTTCAAAGAGTATAAGGTTGAAGTTGGAAACCTATTAGGTAAAACGATTAAAACACTTTGATCTGATTGAAGTGGAGAGAACATGTGTAAACCTCTGAACTTGTTTTACTAGTTAATCAAGTTTAAAAACTCTTAATTATGAGTTAAAATGTGAATTAACGTCAATGGGAAGAGTAAGTTAAGTATAGTGAGTGAGTGTTTGAAATGTAAGAGAAGGAAAATTTTCTAGGTATTATGACTATATCGTTCAAGTTGTAATTTGGTCAATGCATAGAAAGTTGAGAATAACAATGGTAAGCTGGAAAAAGGGTAGAATGTTGGGTTTTATGTCCTAAAACTCATAGTTTTTAAACAATAAACTTATTATGTCATCAATACAGATACTATTGAGGTTTATTTAATAAAGTTGTTATTGAATATATGAATTGCTCATTTCGTTTTAGAAAGAACCAAAATCTAATAAACTAAGATCCATGGCTATTACATGAGTACTTGGACTTTATGTGGAGACATAAGGGTAGATCAAGTTCGAGTAGATAGCCAATATGGTCTATAGTATACAGATATGGTTGGGTACCTTATTCTAGGGACACTATAGAATGTGACCCACTTTGTATTTAGTACAAACGATGTGATCCTGAATCGTTCATGTAGAGACATGCGCTTGGAGGTGTCTTGTACAAAGAGTTTGTATAAAACCAAACCAAGAAATAAGTCACATTTACTTTATAATGTTGTTTACTATTTAAGAGTGATCATTTTAAAGTGATGACCTATGTAACTTGACCTTAATTTTGAGCTAACTATGAACTCCTGTTTATTTAGAATTATCCTTAGATTTGCATGGGTGAGGGTTGGCTCAATAGCGCTGGCTCAATAAGCCCCCAATTTTAGGGATAAGACCGAGTAGATAGCTAGAGACATAAGATGCAAGAAAAAATTCACTCATACCCGCTTTTAGGGATAGTAGAGAGGTTGTTCTCTTAAGTGCTGACTTCGGGTCTTGAACAAAGGGGCCTCACCCTCTCATTGGTCCAAGAAGGACTCGATTTGGTGATTGGATCACAAACCAATTGTTCATTAAAGGATTAGTGAACTTAAGGAGCAAGATGTAATCTCGGGGGTAAAACTGCTTTTGACCCAACCGTTATTACACAAGAACTGTGAAAGGTTGACTTACTGATTATGATTATATTGAGTGGACAAAAATATATCTACAGTAAAGGGAGTACAACTATTAGGATTTAGTGGTGTGACTCGATAGTTAACGAATGTTAGTTAATTAGGTTAAAGAGTTTAGCAAGTTAATCTCAGATTGTTGGAGCCCATGATATGTAGGTCCATTAGGTCCCCCTATTAGCTCATAAAAGTTTGATTATCGAATTAAATGAAATTGTTAATTATATATGATATAACTAAAAGTTTAATTATCGAATTAAATGAAATTGGAGAGATGAAAAATATTTAGATGACATTTAAATTTTAATTACATGAATAGGAATTCATGTTTGGAATAGATGTTAGGTTAATTTAATATTTGATATTAAATTAATTAATTAATTATATTATTTATTAGTTATTTAGAATTAATTGTATTTAAAATTAATTGTTAGAATTAATTTTGTTTAAAATTAATTAAATATTAATGATTGAATTATTATTTCATTTCACTTTTAAAATTTGAAATTAAGATTTCAAATTAAAATTGATTTTTGGAATTACATAAAATGAATTTACGAAATTCATTTTAATTAGAAAATGGAATTAGTGGGAAAGTCCCACAAATTCTACTTTCTTTAACACCTAATTCTCCACTCATTTTAAATGGTTTTAGTATCAATTTGCTATGCATTTTGAGTGAGCATGTTAAACTTCATTAAATAGAAGTTGATTCAGTTTAGATTGGGTTAATGCAAAAGTTGATTTTTTATGAAGAAATTGTTTCTCATCTCCTAGACTCAAAACCTAGAAAGTTCTCCAATCTTTCCCTTCAATTAATCCTAATTTTGGATCCCACAATCCAATCTAATGTCTTAGAGGATAGTAGGGAAGATCAAGTGGTGGTCTTGAAGCCAAAGGAGAGAAAATTTAGCTGGATTTGAAGCTTGGAGGTGGATTCTTCAAAGGTATTAATACTGAAACCCTATATTCTAAAATGAACATGCATGCTTGTTTACTTAAATTCATGTAATTAAAGTGCTTAATGATTTTATTTGCTTCCGCTTATTGATTGTCAACACCAACAAACTTTATGTCTCTACATAAAGTTCAAGTATTCATATAATAGCCATGGATCTTAATTTATTGGATTTAGACTTTATGATTGCAATTAATAGATTCATTAACAATTTTATTGAAAAAAATGTTAAATAACATTTTTTTTTTATAATAGAATATGTTCAACTTTACAAACTGTGAGTTTTAGGACATACAACCCAACACTCAACACGGTAGATAATCCTGAGGTTGAAGGCAACCGAATCATAGAACAACCAACTTCAAGTCAGTTGGAGGATGTGGTCAGAGTGGTGGCAAAACCTGGATGCAACTGACAAATATCTCAAACGGGTATAATGACTATGACTTCAAAAGACTTGATCCCAGAAGCCTACCTTTGCCTGTACATCATTAAAAATAAACCCATGCCTACAACGCATGACAAAACAGTATCAGAGAAGCGAGTCTTAAACACCTATTGCATCATAGAACACATCCAACTTAACATTGAACGCATCATTGTTGAACACATTGAAAGTGTCAGACGCGGTCAACTTTACTTTCCGTGGCTAAATTGTGCATTATGCAAACGGGCTGACATTCAAATGAAGGATGACGCTAAAGAGGTTGATGGTTTGATCAACATAATTCTCATCCAGCGTCTACTTAGAGGTTTTCCACATCAACCAGACCTCCTAGAAAGACCCAAGTCTTTTAGCCCTCGACCCTCTAGGCGTGGAAAGAAGACGCATTGAAACTTCCGAAGAGGAGCCAAGTGATGAAGCCTCATAAAAAACTCAAGCATTAAACGCTGAGCTTGCATCAAACAATGAGGAGTTTGATCATATGGATCTCAACCTACCAACACTCCCTGGAGAAGCTAAACGCAGAGATGTAACTCAACCACTTCCTCTTCCTTATAATCTCATAGTTCACTTCACCCCTCCTACTTTCATTTACGAGCCAACGGGTCCAAGAACCAATGTTGAAACATAAAGGGACTTGATTGGTGAAAGGGGAGTGCAGTTGATGTCTTCCTCTCACCGGTCTCCTTTCTTCATCCCTCTCGCAACCATCTATGGACCAATTAGGCTTGGAATAAGCAATGACCAAGCATTTCCCAGTCTAGTTGGTGAGATGAATGACCAATCGCCGCAAATCTTTGAACCTCAAGAATATTTTCCTGCAACCCCTACCGCACCCATCAATATGGATGATGTTAAACAATTCATCCAAGACCAACTCCGACCCATTGCTAGTTCGATTGAAGCACTTCATCTCCAGCAAGCAACGCTTCAACAACAAAATGTTGCATTGAGAGGGTACCTATGCCAGCAGACGCAAAGAAGTCAAGACTAGTTCGACTTCGTCATTCATTATATAAACCAAGTCCTGACGAGGATGTTTGCTCCTCTGCCAATGGTGCCGTATATGTAAGAAGCTCTCTGTTGTGCTGATGAAGACCCTACTCCTGAATGCAGGGACGATGCATCGCCTTGTACTTAAATTTGAGGGTGTTGGCTTCCCTTTTGAATTTTCTTCTTCCTACTTTTTGTATGCATTCATAGTATCATGTATTTCATGCAAACCTCTATCCTTAATGAATGCAATAGCATCATTTTTCTCTATGCATTTGATTCGTGTATTCCTTTAATCTACCTCACTCCTTTGTTTTGTATCCAACATTATGACCTCAAGGATAACATTAATGATTTCTAACTTAAGTCTTAATGAACAGTGTTAGAATTGGAAGGTTAGGGTCTTCTCTAGTAAAAACATATCTTTAATTTTCCATGTGTGCAAGCCTCACCTCAAACCTCTTTTTGAAACTTTTAAGGCATTCTTATAGTACTCTTTCAACAATGAGGACTTTGCTGACCTCCAAAATTTGGAGGGATGAGGTTCAAGTTGATGCGTTCACTTTTTTAAAAAAAATTTAATAATATAAATATAATAAGAGAAACACCACTATTAGTGTTAGGGAAAACCCAAGTTTATAAGAGTTTAGTTGAGAATGACACTTGCTTGTAGTTGGATGTCTGCATGACACACATGGAGGCAAGTCAAAACGAAGGTGAGTAACCGAGACCAACCAAGCACAATAAAACATCCCAACTCCAATGTCTAAGCCAAAAGAAAAATAGAAACATCTAGCTTAGACAAGAGTTTACTTGTGAAGGGCACTTGCTCGTAGTTGGATGTCCACATGAAACTTGTGGGGGCAAACCGAAACGAAGGTAGGTCACCTAAATCGATGCAGGGATGGGCACAAATTTAATAAAAATATAATAATAAATGGATTTGAAGACTTTTATAAGAACGAACCTTCTAACGCATTTCTGATTTTGAAAGATAAGAATGTCTAGAAAAGCAAGGGGATTTTTTAGGAATGTGCTTGTCGCATGAGGATTTGGAATATATTTCTTTAGGATGTAGGAAACGTATATTACATATGTTGGTCTGAGATTCTTAAATTAGAAGGCATGATGAGAGGTTTAGCTTGTTACATTGAGATAGAGTAAGCTTTGCTAAGGTACTATTTTAGGAATGCTTGAGGACAATCACCAATAACAACCACCAAAATGTAATCATTATCATAGAAAAGTGTGTGAAATTGCAAATATACAATCAACACATACAAAAGTATTCCTTTGAATGAAATTCCACCACTAAACATTTTGAAACGCAGGAATTAAACAAAAATTCACCAAGGGATGCAGAGAAGCAGATGCATGGGTCATGCGTCGAGCACACTCTAACGCAGGATAGATACATTTCGCTCGTGCACTAACTGTCAAATCAAAAGTTACAAGTATGGTGGATGTAACAAGCAGCGCCACAACCAATAAGAGTACAGGCGGTTGAAGCAGAGTATGGAATTTAATGTTGTCGTGTCACAAATTGTCAACCAAGTGCCTATAAAAGGACAAGTTATTGAACAACATAACAGTTAGACACTCCTATAGTACACACTTAGAGATCCTGTACATAGTTAGTCTCTCCATCGTCTGCAAGAGAGAAGGAGACTGAAGATCACCATTGCCACTATTGATTAAGGAGGTGCTGTTGGAAGTAGCTCGAGAGAGACGACCTCTAGTAGACCCCCACCTCAATCACCAATAGCAAGCACCAAAACAAGCCAAAGAGAGCAAGATATTGAGCCCTACGACTTGACTTTTCTTCATTTCTTACATTTTATCTTTGTCCATTTTAAACTTGATTGAACTGGGATTTTGTAAAGAAAATTTCATCATATATTAATTCAATCATTATTTCATCCATCTTTTCATCCTTTTTCATGCTTTCATCAACCATGAGTAACTAAATCCATCGTGTCTTAGGATGAAATAAAGGCTAATCTGTTAAGTGCATGTGTATGAAGTTCAACTTGCTTAATGTGTGTTTAACTTTTGTTTCTTGAATCCAACTGATCACCTGATTTAAGTAGAAACAATTGACTGCTTGAGAAAGTAAGTGACTCTAGAAATCATTAAGTAAGGACATAGGATAACTTTAGAGATAAAGTTAACCATGTTGTGCAGTTGGAAATGTTACTAGTATGCATGCATCTTAGAGATAAGACATATGTGACTACAACATTGAGAGATGCTGAAAATAAACTAAGTAACAAAAGAACCTGAATGAATCACATGAAGGAAATCGGACATAAGGATTTCCATGAGCAGCGGAATGATCGTTCCAAATTTCATTCGTATATGAACATTAACAATTACAATCAAGAAATGAAAACATACAGGTCATGCACAAAACGAAATTACAACATGCTTTTCTAAAGATCAAGGGATAGGACAAACATACCTTTGAAGACTGATCTTCAACACCCTTGATCACGAACGCTCGTTCACAGCAAGACGACAACACTCGAATGCTCAAACTCAGCGACCTCCAAGATCATGAACAATCGACAACCACCACACGAACACCGTGAACTCAACGAACAGCCTCCAAAAAACTTCGATGATGTTGAGTTGAGTTCGACACCACCACAATCCACCTTGATATTCTCGGTGTGAGAATCCAGAAGTGTGGGCTCAGTGTGGACTTGGTTAGAGGACAAGATCGGAGAAACAATCGTGTAAACGATTGAGGAAATGGAAGATGGCAGTGTCTACCGTATAGACAATGCCCAATCGTTTAACAAATACTATGCGATAATTTAGTAGAAGCTGCATGATCGTTTAGCTAAGTAACTATCGTATAAAACACTCCACGATCATCTAGTCTCTCTTCAGCTGTCGTTTAGTAAATCTAATTTATTTGACAGCCACCGTGAGTAATTTCCGAGAATGGAAATTCTCAATTAAACAACTTACCAAATTTAGGAAAACATTTTTCCTTTTATCTCACGGTTACATGAAACTACCAATAACCACATACTCAATTGGTTATTAGAGAAAAATATATAATTATCCAATAATTAATATTATTATAAATATATATGATAACCAACTTACCATACTATATTTATAACCTATAATTTTAATATTTCATCTCATGAAACATATAAACCATAGCTCTTTTTCTATTTCATGGTACTTAATGTAAATCTCATTTACATTAACCCTCCACTTGATGTATCTCATACACCACACCGATCATATGATATATAATCGAATTACCTCTTGTCAATTTGAACATTTCAAATCAACACCAAGAACTTATTCTCAACTTGAATCCATTGAGCTATCAAGGGGACCTTATAGACCTGTAGCTCCAAGCTCCAATGGTACATGAATAACTGACTAAACTCTTTAGTCACGGGATCCGCCATCTGTTAACTGCCAGGCACTCCACTAAAGATCGATAGCTGAACTCTCCTGACTACAGATGTATTATGTGTCTATATTAACCAATCAACAGTGCGATAACCTCAACAGAGTTAGAAACACTTGCTTTCTTTTCATGGAGTCTAACTTGAGAACTGGCATTACTGGTTTTGTCATCCATCCCTTTGTGCTCGAAAAGTAAGAACTGATGTTCAAACAAATCTTGCAACGATCCATGATGTTGCGTGCAATGACCATGTTCTCAACCTTTTTGGCCAAAACATCAGGTATGCTAGCCAAAATGTGAAGTCAGGCCAATGAATCAGCCTTTATCCACACCTTATATGTATTATGAACACTTCATCGTGCATCAAGGGCCAGGACTTGAGGACATTCCTCAATCAGGACAAATTCGAGGTCGTTTACCACGAAATACGTTTTACAAGACTCTTTCCACTGTATGTAATCGGTCAAATTAAAGGCTTTAAACAAAAATACTATGTTGCTGAAAACACAAACACATTGACCTACGTTAGGTTTTAAGCAAATACCCATTGAAAAACATACAACATCCAATAAGGGTTTAGAAATACTAATATGAACCCGTGTGACATCTAGTTTCGTAATGACGCTTCAAAGGTTTAGGACAAAAGCCGCCGAAGAAAGGTCATTTATCCCTCCTCTGAATTGAGAAATGCTTAACCAGTCAATAATACTAGGACAACTCTTGTTCCTATAACGACTAGCCATCATTGATTTGATCAAGAGATCATTAACTTACATAAAAATCTCCCGTAAGTGTGACCTGCCATTTTAGGCCCTAGAAATCCGCCCCAAACCAATTAGAAAGGAAAAAATCCTATTGGGGAAAAACTTTATACGACCCTATCCATTTCTGGAGTTCACCTTAATCTTGACCAATTGCATAAAACCCATCTGAAGGGGGACACTCTCAGGGCACCACGAGGGAGTACAAAATGATTTCACAGTGCGAACCAATGACAGAGACCATAGGACGTGTTGGCACACACCCTTCACCCACTTACTATAAACACCCTCTCCGTCCACCTTGATATTGACTCATGCAAACACCATCCGAAGGGAGATACTCCCGGGGCACCATGAGGCCAAGCATGAATTCACGGTGTGAACATACAGGGAGAAACGTGAGTGGAATCATTGACATACCAAATACATCTTTTCCTCCCACTGAGTATTTTATAACCTAGGGTTTAGTTTACTTAGAAAAAACACGGCTAAGAATTTTAACTAAGTGACTTTTTAGGTTTGTCCAAGAGTAATTTTTACTTTGAATAGTTGAAACAACTTTTAATCATCATCCATTAAACTCTTTAACAGAGTATTTAACAAATTGTCACATGTTTGCAGAAAATCTATCTAATTCACCTTTCCAGGTAGGTTCCCAGGTAGGGGTGTTTCGTTTCCGTCAGCTTAAGAACCCCAGCCTAGACATAACTCGCCTTAGACAAAAGGTCCCTTATAGATAGATTTACTACAATTTTAATCTTTTATGCCAATTAATTTAATCCTATTAAATCGATTTAAAAAAGATTAAACTAGGTTACTAATCCCACTAGAACTTTTGACCATAAGTCTATCTCAATTAAATTTTAAAACCCTTTTAAAAAAACACGAGTTCACCCTAAGTCCGCATGCAACTCTTTCTTATCGATTTTAGTTCTAATTTTCTTTATAACACTTATAACGGAAACAACAAAAATCAACCACAATGCAAAGCTAACACATACAAGGCATTCATAATTTTTACAAATAGCCTAAGTGTCATGCTCCATGCATTGTTCATTCATTGCTACTTTTTTTTTATATAATTCTTATACAAAACAGCAACGAACCAAGAAAAACATGCTTCCATTCACCCTTATACTATAACGCTTATAATATAAAGATGATGCATGAATATGCTCACTGCATGCACAAATATAACTCTTATATTTTATGATGCATGCATATGCTTTCTTGTAATTTCTTCATGCAATATTCTAACACTTATAATACATAATGCATGAATAATTGCACAACCTAAGATGGGTTTCAAATCTATATGTCAAACACTTTGCCATATAAACACCATACATCTCATGTATAACAAACAAAAGTTGATGAACCGGGAAAACTTGCCTAAAATCCTCAAAACTAAAGCTAACTATTACAAATGCAAAGAGTCTTCGGTTCAAACAGGTGAACCAAGTCTTGAACCGTCCGGGTGAAGTCTGCGTCTCCACTGATCATGTACCAAACTTCTGCGCGATCGTTTACACGAAAGAGCAAACACTTTGCTCAGTCGTTTACCTACGCTTCCAGAGCTAAACGATCGTTTAGCAATGATCATGTACCTTTTACTATGCGATGAAGCACGAGGTATGTGATCGTGTAGTGCGTTCCGCAATGTGACTACGATGCGATGAAGCACGATCATCTAAACGATCGCTGAGCGAGCGCCTTTGTATCATATACCACGTGATCGTGTAGTCAGTGACTATGCAATGAGCATGCTAACTACACGATCGTTTAGCGCGTACCCTTTTCTAAACGATGAGCATCATATGCTCCCACTACTATCGTCTACCTCCAGCGTTTACGCGATAGGGCAACCAATGCTATGTGATAGAGTAAACAATCTACCCCATCGTTTAGCTAAACGATCGTTTAGTAAATACTACACAATCATATAGAAAAATCTACACGATCGTTTAGTCAAATCCCAACGATCGTTTACCTGAGGCTACACAATACGACCAACTCTTGGTCTTCTTCTTCGCTGAGAACTGCATCTCCATGCTTCGAAACTTCAACATGAACGACTCGACAAACTCAAACACTTTGAATTACAGACTAAATTTCTAGTTAATTATTCCCAAAAACACAGGGGCCCTTACAAATTAAATTAACACTTTGTAATTTAAAGAAAGATTGAAATAGAGGCAATTAAACCCGTAATCATTCATCAATGCCATCCACAAATGCATATAACAATTAAATGTAGAAAACCCACCACGACTGTAAAAGAAGTTCAAAACAGAAGTGAAATTTGAAATATTAGAACAACTTGGCTCTGATACCAATTAAAGAAAATTGGACATGAGGATTTCCATGAGCAGTGGAATGATCTTTCCAAATTTCATTCGTATATGAACATTAACAATTACAATCATGAAATGAAAACATACAGGTCATGCACGAAACAAAATTACAACATGCTTTTCTATAGATCAAGGGATAGGACAAACATACCTTTGAAGACTGATCTTCAACACCCTTGATCACAAACGCTCGTTCACAGCAAGACAACAACACTCGAACACTCAAACTCAGTGACCTCCAAGATCACGAACAATCGAAAACCACCACACGAACACCGCGAACTCAATGTACGGCCTCCAAAAAACTTTGACGATGTCGAGTTGAGTACGACACCACCACAATAGCTACCTTGGTATTCTCGGTGTGAGAATCCAGAAGTGTGGGCTCGGTGTGGACTTGGTTAGAGGACGAGATCGAAGAAACAATCGTGCAAACGATTGAGGAAGTGGGAGATGGCAATGTCTATGTATAGACGATGCCCATTCGTTTAACAAACTTTATGCGATCGTTTAGTAGAAGCTGCACGATCGTTTAGCTAATTGGCCAACTGAGTGACTATCGTATAGAAACACTCCATGATCGTCTAGTCTCTCTTCAGCTGTCGTTTAGTAAATCTCATTTACTTAACAGCCACCGTGAGTAATTTTCGAGAATGGAAATTCTCAATTAAACAACTTATCAAATTTAGGAAAACATTTTTCTTTTTATCTCACGGTTACCATGAAACTACCAATAACCTCCCACTCAATTAGTTATTAGAGAAAAATAGATAATTATCTAATATTATTATAAATATATATGATAACCAACTTACCATACTATATTTATAACCTATAGTTTTAATATTTCATCTCATGAAACATATAAATCATAACTCTTTTTCTATTTCATGGTACTTAATGTAAATCTCTCATTTACATTAACCCTCCACTTGATGTATCTCATACACCACACTGATCATATCATATATAATCGAATTACCTCTTGTCAATTTGAACATTTCAAATCAACACCAAGAACTGATTCTCAACTTGAATCCATTGAGCTACCAAGGGGACATTATGAACCTGTACCTCAAAGCTCTAATGGTACGTGAATAACTGACTAAACTCTTTAGTCACAGGATCCACCATCCGTTAACTACCAGGCACTCCACTAAAGACCGATACCTGAACTCTCATTACTACAGATGTATTATGTGTCCATATCAACCAATCACCAGTGCGATAACCCTTCACATCTAACTTCTTAAGTACCACAATTGGACCAAAAACCGCTATGCCCCTGTAGTTACATCTAACTTCTTAAGTACCACTGATCCCTCTAATGAACATAAGTCATAGTCCTACTATGCCTGAGTCCTCTCTTCCAAAGAAAAGTTGTGACCACTATGTTTTTAGCCCTGGAATCAGCCCTTAAAGGAGCAATCTATCTAATTACCCCTGCATCGGGGAGGAGTTAATTCCATCTTGTGTAACTGAGTTCCCAACTCCGAAATCAGACTAGTCCCCAAAAAGGTAGGCATGTTGAGTTGGCAATGTGGCCACTCTCACCCATACTAATCAAAGGACCGCCCTCAAATGCAGAAGTTCCTAAAACACTCAGGATTGAGGTCATGTCATCTATGGTCATTTAGGTGAGATGTAAGTCTCCAGTATCAATGCTATTATATAGAGAGACTATTCATCTTGTGGTCTTGTCTTATACAAACTCTTTATATAGGACACCCCTGCTCGCATGTCTCCACATGAATGGTCAGGATCT
Source organism: Benincasa hispida (assembly GCF_027475165.1). NCBI lineage: Eukaryota > Viridiplantae > Streptophyta > Magnoliopsida > Cucurbitales > Cucurbitaceae > Benincasa > Benincasa hispida. Next base: position 10,011,100 of record NC_143483.1, read on the forward strand.
ACCATCTGTAGTAGTTCACAACACTTGCAAATCTCTACAAAGTGGGCAGTATCCATAGTGTCAATAGGATCAGGTATCTCTTCATATTCCTTATATTACAGACCTATTTAGGTTATCACTTAAGGCAAATCCACTTGTATATCTCATATACATGCTTAAGTTTACATACGATAACTATGGAGCTTTGTTTATTGGATATGAGTAAATGCCATATAAAATAACCCCTATTTTATTCATAACAATGTGTATAAATTACAAACAACGAGACTCCAGGAGAATTAGGATACCAATCCCAACATCACACATGTATAGAGGTTAGCTGATATTCATCCCAACCCTGTTCTAATCCACTAATTTTACAAAGGCTTGCTAGTTGAGATTAAGGAATCAACGCTCATCATTACAATGCATACATCATTTCATGAAAGCATTCACCCACTCAAGTCTCTTATTTCTTGCAAGCATGTCTGAGTTAGTGTAGGTACATCTCACATCTTCTTTTAATCAGAAAATTACTGCGAGCAATTCATTTGGCAATCTAACATTAATTACTACTAAATCCCTTGTGTTCAATCCTAGGGTTACCAATGGATTTATACTCGGGTCCATCTCAAGAAAACTTGTACTCAACCAGGATAAATTGGTGCACAATCATTGAAATTTATTTTATTTGCAACAATATAAATCATTAGAATTAAGTGGAAATAAATTTCCTTACACTGTCAAATAAAGAAGACTCCCAATCATGCTTATATATAAGCTCTCATCAAGACTAACAACATTGGAGTCTTTGATATGTTTTGCATGAGATAGGGCTGGAGTGTGTTTAAGACTAGGCTTTTCAAGCCCAAACTTTTGGAGCATATTTCTGGCATACTTACCTTGGGATATAAGTATTCCATTAAGAAGATGTCAACTTGAAAACTAAGAAAATATATTAGCTCTCCCACCATGCTCATCTCAAATTTTGCTTTCATCTGATAAAAAGTGATCCACCAAACACAATGTCATCAACATATATTTGAAAAACATAAAATCTTCTCCTATCCTATTTATGTACAGAGTTTTATTAGAACTGCCTCGAAAATACCCCCTTTGTATCGAGAATTATGATAATTTCTCATGCCAATCCCTTGGGGCTTGCTTTAAGCCATATATAAGGCTTTCCAAAGTCTGTACACATCTTGAGGACAAGAGAGATCCATGAAACCCTTTGTGTTGGGGTTGATGCCCTAAATTCTCGTGTCCTGTAGTTTGTAAACAGTTTGTACGAATGCTTCTCATGTATAATATATGATATTTTACTTTACTTCTTGATTTTGCTAATCTGAATGTTTTATTTGCTTTACCACAAACCAATAAACTAAAACCCCTAGTTATCTTTATGTAACTTAAGCATGTATGTGGTGACATACAAGTAGATCATGTCTTAAGGGATAACTAAAATGGTCTGTAGTATATGGATATAGGAGGGAAACCTTATCCTAGTAACGCTATGGATGCGGCCCGCTTTATGAAATAGTTACAAGTGTTGTGACTTGTCACAGATGGTCTGATCCTAATCATTCGTATAGGGGACATGCAAGCGGGGCGTCCTATACAAAGAGTTTGTATAAGACCTGACCACGAAGTGTTAACGTCTTATTATATAACACCGTTCATGACAAAGACTTCACTTCACTAGGATGACCATAGGTAACATGACCTCAATCCTGAGTGAGTTGGGAACTCCTGCCATTGAGGGCAGTCCTTTGATTTGCATGGATGCGAGTGGCCAGGCCGCCGACTCAAACCTACCACTTTGGGAGCTGGGAACTAAGCTACACAAGATGAAATTCACTCCTTCCTCGATGCAGGGGTAAGTAGATAGATAGCTCCCTTAAGGGCTGATTCTAGAGCTTGAACGATGTGGCACCACACACCTTCTCTTTGCCCAAGAAGTGTTCACACATAGTTAAACTATATTGTATTGTTCATTAAAGGGATCAATGGTACTTAAGAAGTGAGATGTAACTACAGGGACAAAACGATAATTTGGCTCAACTGTACTTTCGAGCATTTGTGAAGGGTTATTGTACTCATGGGTTATATCCGATGGACACAAAAATATATCTGTGGTAAGAAGAGTTCAACTGTCAGTCTTTAGTGGAATGTCTGGTAGTTAACGGATGGTGGATCTCATGGCTAAAGAGTTTAGTTAGCTATTCATATACCGTTGAAGCTTCGAGCCATAGGTCTATAAGGTCCCCTTGGTAGCTTGGATAAAAGTTGAGAATTAGTTTTTGGGTCAGTTTGAAATGTTCAAATTGACAAAAGGGAGTTCGATTATATATGATATAGTTGTACTGGTTAATTATATATGATATGATTGACTAAATGTATGAGATACATTATTTTGGAGGAAATTGGATATAAATATGATTATATTTTGGCATTTTAGGCCCACATTAAGCCCATATTTGAGCATAACTGGGCCAATGCCCAAATTATAATGTCAAATTGGTCGAAATTAATTTTACTCATCGACGTCTACGACGAAAACACAGAATTTGTCCTCAATTTCAATTTGAGACATATGCCAACTCTTAATTGGTCACAAATTTGATGATTTCGGAATTCTGTCATTAATTTAGCAAATGACATGGCAGTCTGTGGTTGGTCTGAAATTTCTCCTCCAATAGTGTTCTTTCACAATGAAATTTGGAACGATCCGCTTCCGCTCACTGGTTCTCTAGTTTTAGAGTTCCTTCAAATTTTAAATGAGATTCAAAATTAAACTTTATAATAAAAGGAGATTTATTATTTGAATATGATTCAAATAATTAATATGAATAAGATTCATATTGAAACTATAAGTTAATAAATATGAATGAGATACATATTAAAACCATAAGTTATGAGAGAGATGTGGATTTGAATATGATTTAAATGTACATTTAATTACGAGTTGTTTTCAAATATAAGAATATGAACCAAATTATTTATAGATATAGCAAAATTTCACTATCTATCTGCGATAGACCACGATAGACTTTATCCATATTTATTTGTGTCATGATAGACACATATAATAGTCTATTGCGATTTATCGCGGTCTATCTTGATAGACTACTATATGTGTCTATCATGACACAAATAGACATGGATAGTAGTCTATTGTGGTCTATCGTAGATAGACTGTGATATTTTGCTATTATTTGTAAATATTTTCAACAGTGTTGTCATTTAAAATAATTTTCCTTCTATTAAATGTGAGATATTTAATTTAAAATTAATAAATTAATTTGATTAATTAATTAATTGTTTAAATTAAATGAATTTTATTTCTTTAGTTAAATAAATAGAAGGTGGGTGGTTTTTTGTAAGGGTGAAAATTAGGTGAAGCACAATAATACCAAGCTATGAAAAATGCCACTGACAAAAGAAAAGACAAACAAACAGAAGTAAGAGTAGGGAAGATGCACATAGAGACTTGTTAACCCAGTTCAGTGTAATAAAGAGATCCACTAAAATGTAACTTATTTTTACAACATACACTTCAACTAAGATTACATAGGATCAGTGTACACATGACTGAACACTAGTGAGCAAGTTAGGCTCCCCCTAACACTAATACTGCTTCCAATGAGTCTGTAGATTCAGGGCCCCCTGAATTTGATGCTAGAGCAACGACTTCACCCCTTTTCACCTGCTAGTTAAAAGAACACTCAACTAGTAATTTACGACAACACTACAAAAAACCTACTTGGATAGACCAAGATGCAAAAGAACTGCACAACTTCTGAATATCATGCTGATTCGGTAGCCATATAGAACACATGAGATTCTCTCTGTCTTTTAGTCGATTGACCATTGAGACAAAAACTATGACTTACCCTAAAACCACAGAAGATACACAACTAAATAGAAACCTCATAAGGTAAGAAAACCACCAATGGCAACAACATAAACAAGGAAAAGATCAGTCCAGTAAATTCGTCATCAATAATGAAAGAATATTGATGCTAAGTCAGAGAAAAAATATCCAACATAATAAAAGAAAATATTAGTAGCCAACACCGTAATAGAGGGGACAGTTTTTTTTTCCTCATATGGTATTGGTTATTGTAGAGAAAAACCTCCTCTCATATCCATCTATCATTTCCTCCCATATCCATTAATCTTCTCATCACATCTCTTAAATTCTTTTTAGAGAAAGTGCCCTCTATAAAAAAAATTCTCTTCCACAACAAGATTATCTCTTTTTTAAAAGCCAATTCCCACAAACCAATCCTTTCTAAGAGAATAGCAGGGAAGACCTGATAGTGGTATCACAATATTATTCGTGAAGATCAGTTCATTAAGAAATTGCCAAAACCTAGAGAAGTTTGAAGAAAGGTTCTTCAAAGGTATGTTTCTTCTTCCCTCTAATTTCATGTGTAACTTACTACATATTGATATATGTTTCTTCTTTTCTTTATTGTTATTCGAAAATAAAATTGAAGCAAAGCGATCACTTGCTTTCATTATGGGATTTGATCCTTTCAATAGGATCATATTGTGAACTTAATCAAATTATGGCCAATTTTTATGGAATGACCTACCCTAAGGAGAAAGATGGTTTGGGTTTTCGTGACATCCACCTTTTCAATCAAGCTTTGCTAGAAAAACACACTTGGCGCATCATGAAAAGAAAACATTCTCTTGTGGCTCAAACATTAAAGGAAAAGTATTTCCAAAGTTCTTCTTTTCTCTATGTTGCCCTGGGCTATCACCCTTTCTATACATGATGAAGTATTTTATGGGGTCACGAGCTTGCTCTCAAAAGTGGTTGTTGAAGGATTGGAGATGGTCAATCAACCGACATCTATTAAAATCAATAGACACTTAGAGAAACTATTTTCAAGCTTCTCTCTTTATTGAGACCCCTATTTGTGTCTTTAGTGGATCGTTTTATCTGGGTAATGGAATTGGGCTCTAATCACTGAGATATTTTGTCTGAATGATGTTGACCTTATCATTAATATCCCCTTTGCACTTCACGTCCTTGGTATTATTTTTTTGGCATTATGATAAAAAAAAGGTCTACACTCCGTCAAAAGTGGGCACAAGCTGGCTCATGCTTCAACCTTGGAAGCATCCTCATCCTCAAGTCTTGTCATGAAAATTTTTTGGAAATCAGTGTGGCCCCTTATCCCCTCAAGGATGAAAAATTTATGGTGTGCTCTCTTCCAATATGTAATGCTTTGACTCATTGTTCAATCATTGTTTAGTGGGGATTTTATGTCATAGTGCCTTCGAATCGAGTATCTATGTTCTATGGGACTGAAGGAGAAGTAAACATATTTGGACCCTTTCATCTACAAGTCTTCCTCTTTTTTACATGCACTACCCAAGTGTTGTTTTTCTTCTTCGTAGGGTGTTATGGGTAAATTTGTACCTGAGAAATAGGAAAAATTCAGGAAAAGATAAGTAAAGATAAATACAGAAAAGTGGACTTCATTCAAATAAGTCTAAGTATCAGGTAATCAGTTATCTTATCGTATCTAATTCTAACTTATTAGGATTAGGAGGATTCTTTTCATCGTCATCATAAGAGAAAAAGGTAAATTATATCTCATTCTCACTATAAATACATCAATATAACTCCATATGAGGTAACATGATATGGGATCTAGATCTTAATCTAGAACTGAAACCTTTGACTTCTTCTCTATTCTATAGTTCCCATCTCTGACTTTGCATCAAAGCTAGTTTTCTTGGTTTTGTAGATCCCCTCGTCCTCAAATTACAAATTTACAGTTTCTATCACGTGAAGGTCAGATGTGCTTTTTCCTATCCAAAATCTGGCATCAATAGTTGACACTGTTTGTGGGGAATGAGGGTGCTCTCCCGTTCTATTCCAAAATTAAGAGAACCAAGACGAAGTTGTATTTGTTCACAATCTAGCCCAAGGAAAAGGCCTTGTGGTAGGCATTGGAAATTTCACATCCATTTAGTTACAAACCAAAGAAAAGACAAATCCAAAGGGAAAAAAGTCTCTTATGGTAAAAGACATTGAATAATTTCAACTCATAGTCAAAAACCAACAAAAAAGCAAATCCTAGAGGTTAGAATAAACAAGATCATGAAATATGCAAAACACTGGAGGATTAGATTGGAAGAAAAAAAAACAAAGCGCCTTTAAACCTTGAAGATTTTTACTAGAATATGAAATCTCAGATAAGTTTTATTTCAAACTTGAAATTTTTTTATCCTGCATTGAAAATTATTGGTGAGTTTTTTGTTGTTATTAATTGCTAACTTAAATATGCATAGTTGTTTTGTTATAGTCTTTTTTTTTTTATATTTGTAAAATTGTGTGCTCTAAGAAAATAGTACCCCAAAGTTGAGCTCAAAGTGTCCAACTTAAAACAATTAAAAAGTTGAACCATATATTTCAACTTTGGAGTGAGAGCTAATGTTGTGGGTAAATTTGGACCTGATGAAATAAATAAAAATCAGGAGAAGATAAGTGAAGATAAATACAAGATAAAGTGGATTTAATTCAAATAAGTCAAAATGCCAGGTAATCAATTATCTTATCATATCTCATACTAACTTATTAGAATTAGGAAGGATCCATATCATCCTTATCAAAAGAGGAAAAGGTAAACTATATCCTATTCTCCCTCTAAATACATCATTATAACTTCATATGAGGAAACTTGATCTGGGACCTGGAACTGAAAATTCCAATTTCTTCTCTATTCTATAGTTCCCATCTCTGACCTTGGCACTAAAGCCATTTTTCTTTATTTTGTAGGTCCTCTCTTCCTCAAATTAAAAATTTACAGTTGTTGTCACGTGAAGGTCGATGTGTTTTTCCTTATCCAAAATCTGGCATCAATAGTTGACGCCATTTGTGGGGAACGAGGGTGCTTTTCCTTTCTATTCCAAAATTAAGAAAATCAAGACCATGTTGAACTTGTTCACAATCTAGCCCAAGGAAAAATTCTTGTGGTAGACATTGGGAATTTCACATCCAGATAGTCATAACAAAGAAAAGACAAACCCTAAGAAAAAAAAGTCTTTTATGGTAAAAGACATTGGATAATTTCAACTCATAGCCAAAAACCAACAAAAAAAAAAAAAAAAACCTAAAGGCTAGAACAAACTAGATCATGAAATATGCAAAATACTGGGGGCTTTGATTGAAAGAAAAAATTAAAGCGCCTTTTAACCTTGAAGATTTCTACCAAAATATGGAATCCCAAATAAGTTTTATTTCAAACTTAAATTGTCCTAATCCTACATTGAAAATTATTAGTGAGTTTTCAGTTATTAATTGCTAACTTAAATATGCATAGTTATTTTTATTGAGTTTTTTTGGCAAAATATGAATAGTGAAGTTGTCCCACATCAAAAGATATAGGAAAGCTATGGGGTTATCCTACATTGAAAAGGTTTAGGAAACTCATGGCCTTATCTTATAATGAAAAGGCTTAGGAAAGTCATGAGCTCTAAGCACTATAAAAGAAGTCATGAGCTCTAAGCACTAAAGACTTTGGTTTTCAATTGTCCCAGTTTGAGTAGTATAAAAAAATTGAGAGAGTGCTCTTGTAATTGAGATCAGGAGAGAGAATTATTTTGTGTGATTGTATCAATTTTTCACATAGTGGATTCTTTTTGGTGGATCATGGTTTTTCTCCAAATTGGGATTTTCACGTAAATTCACAAAACATCACATTCTTGAAACCATAGAATACACTAGCAATTTAAGAAACTCTAAACCTAACGCTTTAATACCATTTGTTAGGACCCCCATGTCTTTATTTTTTGTTTCACCTCAAAAGGCCTCATACCAATAAAGATAGTTATCCTCATTTATATACCCATGATCATCCCCTTATTTAACCAATGTGGAATTTTGGTCGCATTTCCAATAATTTTGTTAGTTTTTTTTCATCTTTGAAAAATTGTGTGCTCTAAGAAAACAATACTCCTAAGTTGAGCTCCAAGTGTCCAACTTATAACGATTAAAAAGTTCAATCATGAATTCCAACTTGGGAGTGGAGGCTAATGCTATGGACAAATTTGGACATGACGAAATAGGCAAAAATCAAGAAAAGGTAAATGAAGATGAATACATGATAAAGTGAACTTAATTCAAATAAGTCCAAGCGTTAGGTAATCAATTATCTTATCATATATAATCTAAACTTATTAGGATTAGTTAAGAACACATGAAAGGCACGTGTCAAACATTTTTAAAACATAAATTTGAGGATGAAATTTGAATATTGAATATTTTTCATTTATTTTAAATAGTAAATATTTAACATGAGTTTACAAAAATAATGAAAGAAATAGTGGATAAAACTATATATAATTTAAATTTGAATGAATATACATTTCATTGAATTTAAGAATTAAATAAGTATTTAATTAACAAAAAAAAAAAAAAACAAATTAAACATTCACCAAAAGAATACAATAAAAGGAGCATATATAATAAGATTATGATAAATGTTGGAAAAATAATAGTTGGTTGGGATTTTCAAATTGAGAATAAAATTAAAAAAAGATTAAATTATTTTCTACCAAAGATTTCTTAAAGTTTTCAACTCCTCTCTCCTAATCTCCTAATCTCTAAAAAAAATATGTTATATGAATATCTTCTAACAATCTAGCCAAATACGCAACAGTTTTTTTCAAGCAAGAAAGAATAGACGAATTGCAATGAAGTTGTCGTTAATGATAAAATTTTTTCTCGTTTCAATTGTCAATTCAAGCAATATTTATCACAAGATTTTGCACCAATCAAAGATTGGTTCAACACTCTCTTTTCTCTAAGTATTTGCATATATGTTACAATTCTTTTTGTCATTTTTATCTATTTATCTTGTGAGTGTTGACTAGAGTGAGGATAGAAAAATGGTAACCATGTGACTCATGCGATAGTGAAACAATACATCCAAATTATTCCTCATTCAAACTTAAATTTTATCCTAATTCTTTTATTTGATATTTCTTTTCTCCTCCAAAAATAAATCTCATCCAAATTCTTTTGTTTCTTTTTTCTTTTTATCATTCAAATAGAAATCTCATCCTAATTCTTCAATTTCTTTTTCGTTTTCTAACGAAAGAGCATCTCCAAGAAAAAATTTTCACTTAAAAAAACTCCTCAAAAGCACACTACTAATCTAATCGTAAAGATAGATAATAAATAATACTCTTCCATTAACCGAATCTGAAATTTTAAGGTCTCATTTTGATCAGGTTCCATATTTTCCTCCCGAAGAACAAAAGTTTTTTATCCTCACTATTTTGGAAGGTTTTCTTTGATATAAAAACTTTTTGTGGCATCACATTGACATTGTGAATATTAATAAATGACAATGAGATTATCAAGTTTTTTATTTTATAGGTAGATCCCATTCATACAATATAGTAGAAGAGTTGTGTGTAGAAGAGTTGTGTTGTTTCTACTTTTAGTTCTATTTCAGTCAGTTTTTTTTTAACCACTTATTCTATGTGCCCCTACGTAGTTTTTTTCTCCCAGAGTATAAGTAATTGTAAGGGTAAGATAGATATTATTAAAAAATAAAAGGGCAAAAAGGGAATGTAAAATATCTCTCCTTTTTGCCCCTTTTAATATAGTATTGATAAACATCATATCAAAATGGCGAACAAAATCTCAAGGCAAATCCACCATAATAATTTTCTCTATAACTTATCTTCTCCTTTTCTACACTTAAGTAGTTCGTGTAATTTCGCTTTTGGTTGTTAATAATTGCCCGCCATAACAATTTATATACTTCTTCCTTTTTAGTATTGATAACTTGTATAAATACAAGTTATTTATATCGTCTTACTTGGAATATGCGGCAATAGGAAGGAAAAGTTGTGTCGAATGTAGTAAAATTGGCTTAGAAACGTGAAGCTTGTAAAAGTATCGCAAACACATCTGCTGACCACATTGCGAGGGCAAAAAGGATGTCCAAACCTTTATTTTGCAGGTAACAAGTATCACCGCATGCGGTAATTGGTCATTGATGCGTTATTTTATGTGGTGAATTAATGAAAGGAATTGTAGTGATGGAAATGCGTTGTGCAATAAGTTTTCTCTGCAGAATCCAAGTATAAATCCTACTGAGTTTCCTGGTAAGTCCAGGATCGAACTCAAGGACTAAGGAAAACAATATGCGGTAATAATTTTTAAGATCACTTTGCGGTAACAAATAAATTAATGGTTTGGTTGGTTTGTTGTTTGAAGTATAAAAGTATGCGGCGGATTTGAGAAAAGATTGATTATGTGACAGATACACTGAGTATGTGGAGGAATGGGTTGAGAAGGTCCTTAGCTAGCGTTTCCCGGGAATGCATTCAAACTATGAGATCATGCTACACTCATACGACAACAAATCATTTCCCAATGCAAATGCGGTAGCTCCTAATTCTAGGACGCATGCGATGAATGCGATAATGTCCATAGAGCTTATTCCTAAGTCCCTACTTCTTGCCTATGCGATGATACAAGATGCATACAAAGATAAGGTGACCGCATACAATCATAACCTATCTCTAGGATGCATGCGATGCGTTAATAGCAAACAACGCTTATTCCTAAGCTTCAATCTCTTGATTATGCGTTTCTAATCTGAATCTCCCGAGCCTAGATTCTAACTTGACTTTTCCAAGCCTAGATTCTATCATTAGACTACCCTCCCAAGTATCTCTAATGGACGAATGATGCATACATAATACAAGATAATCGCATAGAATGAAGATCCCCAGTTATGCTAGCTAAGTGTTTCTCAACCCATTCGACAGATTTAGCTACTCATGCGTAATGTACAAAGAGTGAACAAATATAAAGATATAAATTCCATTTCTATAGATAAGTCAGAGTACAAAATGACAATGAAAGATAAGGATAGAGAGCCTGGTAGCAATTCCTTGCCTCCCAAGGCTTTTACACTATTATTCTGCTCAAAAGATGTTCCTGCTTCCGTAGGAGTTGGCCCTCTCTCTGACCTCGACACTTCCGGCACTCTTCCAAGTTCATCAGAACGATCTCTCAGTACAATCTCACTTCCCTCGCTTCCACCTTTTAAATAAAAGAAAACTAAGAACAAGGCTACTTCTATCTAAAGGAAAAAGTTGTTTAACTGTCGAACTCTTTCTTTGAAGGTGGCCTCTGGTATTCATAGAGCTTCGGGGTGAAAGGTTTCTTCTCTCTTATGATTGCACTGATGGGATGGCATTAATTCTCTGTCTGATGCGCCGAATATTTTTCACCGAAAAGTTGAGTGTACTTGCTATAGTAGTTTGCTAACGGCTTGTCAACTTAATTCGGAATCGACCGTCATCAGCTTTCTGTCCCATCGTGATTTATTACGCTTTTCACCCGGATGCGCCCACCAAGTTGTGCTGGCTCTATGCAGAAGCCTTTTTGAGCAGATATTTGCAAGCGCAAATGACCGCATAGCCTCGCGTTAACACAATCTTTTGATGTGCTCCGCTGTTGATTTCTTTGGATCGCATTTTTAGCCTTGCGTCAACGCATATTCTGCACAAAAATACATAAGTTAATTGTTTTAATGCGATGGATGCATGCGACTGCAATATTATGAACTTAATACGTTTTGGACGCAATCTTATATATTTTAATCATTGCAAGTCTGAATTGTTTAATAACTTAGTATTGTAATAACGTGCATTTCTGCCCGTTATCACTCATGGACAATAAGATCAATGCATTCTTGGGGATTTCTGAAATCGTACAGCTTTTTCTAATGTACGGCCTGACAAATGGAACGTGGAGCAGAGTGAACATTCCCACCAGCTGCGACAAGAAAAACTAACTTTTCAGAGCGGGACCACTTAGGCAAAAGGCGCTAAAATCTATAAATAGCAACACTCAGCACAAGCTGAAGGGAGACGAGGAGACGAGGAGAGGAGAAGAATAACAAAAAGAAGTTCTGTGCAAGGAACACTCATCTAACGTGCCGGCAAGTAAGCAGCCCCGATCGGTATCCGTGCTAGGACATTGACACGCAACTCTCGACTGTTTTTACTTTCTGTTCATCATTTGTTGTTCATTTTCTGTCTATCATTCATATCTCTGTAATAATCGCTTTACCAATTAATATCACTACCATGTTCATCTTCATCTCTCTGTTCACCATTATGCATCCATCCATTTCTTTCACCATGAGTCACTAAATTTCTAGGGTGTGGGGGAACGATTGAGTGAGTGAGTCAATCCATGTTGAAGATGTCAGCTAAGTTTATTTAACATATTCCCAATGGCATCTTCGCCTGCGAGAGCAGAAGTGAAGATCTTAAACCACCTCTCGAAAGAAGGTTGATAGAATACGTTAACTAAAGAAAGAAGTATTTCTAGAAATGGAAACAACCTTGCATTTGGAAACGTTCGTCCCTGCT